>NW_007728985.1:233237-252746 GCF_000696425.1 Galeopterus variegatus | reverse complement strand
GGATAGTGCGCCGCTTGGGAAGCGCGGCGGTGCTCCCGCCCGAGGGTTTGGATCCCACATACAGACCGGTTCCCGCTCACTGGCTGAACGAGGCACGGGAGCAACGCTGAGGGTTGCGATCCCGTTGCCGGTCCCCGGTCCGGTGCGGGGGCAACACTGAGGGTTGCGATCCGTTGCCGGACACGGAAAAAGACAAAAGACAAAAAAAAAAAAAATGTCCATTTTAATAATAGCCCAAACCTGGAAACATCCCAAGTGTCCATTCACAGTGGAATGGATGAATTGTGGTAAATTCACACAGCAGAATTCTGCATAGCAACGAGAGCAAGAAAACAGCAATGTTACGCAACAACATGGATGAATGTACTGTTAACTAAAGAAGGAAGGCTCTTCAATGGAATTAAAAACCAGCAAAACTAATCTCTGCTGTTAGAAGTCAGCACGGTGGGAACCCTTGTGTCAGAGGTTGTGACAAGGAGGGTGTATGGGTGCTGGTCATGTTGTTTCTTGCTGTGGGTGCTGGTTATAAAAGAGTGTTCACTTTATGAAAATTCAACATGCTCTTAATTTATGACTTGTGCATTTTTCCATGGGAACCCTTGTGTCAGAGGTTGTGACAAGGAGGGTGTATGGGTGCTGGTCATGTTGTTTCTTGCTGTGGGTGCTGGTTACAAAAGAGTGTTCACTTTATGAAAATTCAACATGCTCTTAATTTATGACTTGTGCATTTTTCCATATGTAGGTTATATTTCAATCAAAGAAAACCCCAAAACAAACAGAAACAGAAACAGAAAGTAAAAACAAACAAAAAAACCCCAAAACAAAAACAAACAGAAAAACCAAACCACAACAAGATCTGAACACTCTAATTTCTTTGTAAATCTTCTTTAACTTTAGGCCTCTCTCTCATAAGAGAATATAGCCCTATAATGAAACTGTTCTAAGCTTTAGAAACACTTTTCAGAAACTAGAAGAAGAGCTAAAAGATTTGACTTCTAGGCACCACTTAATTGTCCTATTGGTTTCTATGAACTATGCATGTTAAGCACAGAATATTATTGCTTGCAATGAACCATGTGTTGATATATCCCCCAAATTTATATACTGAAATCCTAACTCCCAAGGTGCCGGTGTTCAGAAATTGGGAGGTAATTAGGTCATGAAGGTGGAGCCTTCATGAATGGGATACTGCCCTTATAAAAGAGGCCCCAGAGAGATCCTTCACGAAGACTTCAGCCATGTGAGGTTTCAGTGAGAAGATGGTGGCTCTCACCAGACACCAAATCTGCCTGCATATTGATCTTGGACTTTCCAGCCTCTAGAACTACAAGAAATAAATTTCTGTTTCTTATAAGACAACTACTCCATGGTATTTTGTTATAGCAGCCTGAACAGACTAATATACTGTAAGAGACAATAGGGATTATCTACTGAGTCTATTCCAATTCCTTCCTTCTCCATAGAAGGGAAACTGAGGTCTGGACAATTGAAGTGACTTGCTCAGGGCCACATGTTCTTTAGTGATAAAATTGGCATTAAAAAAAACCCAACTCAAAATGAAAGTGGCAATGGAAGTTTGCGTCCTAAAAGCTCGCACAATTTATCCTTCTATTTAAGAAGGAAAGTAATGCTGGGAAGAACAAGGGACTAGGCCAATCATTATATAAATACAAAATTTTAATTTATTTACTCAATTTATTCATGAGATAATGGTCTTATTTGATTATTGTGACCCCCAAATAAAATTCCCTTCTAATTGACATTTATAAGATAGTTTCTCCTTAGGACTTAAAAAAAAAAAGTGTAATAGGAGAGTGTGGGTTATACTGCAATAATAAACAGCCCCCAAATCTCAGTGGCTTAGAACAGCTACTCTCTGGGGCATGGCTGGTCATAATGACACTGGGAAAAGAGAATGTGGTAAAGTACACACTGGCTCTTAAACCTTCTCTCTGGAAGGGACACACGCCAATTCCACATACCTCTCTCCGTCAAAGCAAATCCCATGGCCACTCCCAACCTCCTGTGGACAAGGAAGTACAACCCTATGGTGTGTCTGGAATACTCGAGAGTAGCCCTAATGACTTTCTCAAAAAGGACTGAATCTGTCCCCCACTGGAGTTCCATATTTCCTCTTGAGTTTTACCACTACTCACTGTGACCTATACTCTTTAAAAGATATGATGGAGCAAAGATAAACTCTGCAGAAAGTGAAACAGAGACATAAAAGGCAGCATTAGGCAGGTGTAAATAAAGCTCTTTCAGCTATAAGTGAAAGGATATTTATATAATGCACAAAGTGGTTTCATCTGCCTTTCTGCAAACAGTGTAGTGGGCTGAGTGATCAATATTCCTTTAATGTGCTCAGGGACTGTTACAGTTTTGACCAAAGGCAACTAAATAAATGAACTGCCCTTCCGGGCTGTAACACTGAACCTTTTAAATGAAGACGGCTTACATGGATGCAAACAATACGTGTCCCTTGAGGTCACTGTAAGCATTAAATATCAATCAGGACAGAGTGCTTTTAAATAGGGAGGAAAAAAAATCCATTTTGCTGTAGCTATAATCTCTAATGTTAAATTAAAAGAAAAGAAAAATAATTTGACAGGTAATTGGTTGTTGTGTACAACTTTCCTCCTTTTTCTCTGTACCCAAACCTAACCATAAAATCATGAGTACTGGGACTGGCTGATTAGCTCAGTTGGTTAGAGTGTGGTGCTGATAACACCAAGGTCCAGGGTCCAATCCCTGTACTGGCCAGCCACCAAAAAAAAAAAAAAAAAAAAAAAATCATCAGTACTGATAAATTAAAGGGAGAATATGTCAGGATTCACTTTCTGTACTAGCTTTCAAGGGTACTGTCTTTGGTAGCAGAAAAAAAAAATCTATTTAAGACATGCATATTAATGGACACTGGTCAAAAAGCAAGAATGAAATAAAAGTAACAGCCTATTGAAACACACACACACACACACACACACACACACACGCACAACTTAGCTAGTTAGCAAATACCCATGCAAGGGTACTCTCTGGAATTAAGTATCCTATTTATGTGCTATCACATTTCAAATGATGCCAGGCTCAGAGACTTGCTTTACAACTTGAAAGAAGGTTGTATAATACACCCTTCCAATACCTCTATAGTAGAAATATTGTTGATGCTCTACAGTCATATTATTTACTTAGCTAGTTAGCAAATACCCATGCAAAGGTACTCTCTGGAATTAAGTATCCTATTTATGTGCTATCACATTTCAAATGATGCCAGGCTCAGAGACTTGCTTTACAACTTGAAAGAAGGTTGTACAATACACCCTTCCAATACCTCTATAGTAGAAATATTGTTGATGCTCTACAGTCATATTATTTACTAGTTTCAATATGTGATTATTGGTGTATCATGGTGTAAGACCATATCTGAACTTACAAGTGCATTAAGGAATAAAAATGATATAAATTATGAATTATCTTCCTATTTACGCTTTAATTCTCAAAGTGAAATTTTTGAGTGAAACTTTTTTTTTGGCAGCTGGATGGTAAGGGGATCTCAACTCTTGACCTTGGAGTTCTAATGTGTTCTAACCAACTGAGCTAACCAGCCAGTCCAACTTTTTTTCAGTATGGAATGTAAAAGTAAAATTCAGACATGATCCTGGAATATTAAATAAGGCTTCAATGTTAATGGCTTGTAATAAAGATATAAATTTTGAGAATCAAGGTGTGGGCTCCTGGAATAGGAGTCCAGATAGTGCCAGCAGTCAGGTGCAGATGGTGGTTTCATGAGGCTAGGCAAGGGTTGGGCCCAGGGATAGCGAGAGGAGTGGGTGAGGCAGAGAGACAAGGACAGGAGACAAACTGTGAGTCAAGGTCTTGCTGGCTGGACCTGATGCAGTTCAGATGCATAAAAACATGAGCCTCACCCATCTGGAGGACCTTTATTCTTCCAAGCTAAGTTTAATTGTTTGTTAGGATCATCAGTAGAAATTCTCTGTTATAAGAACCACACCCATTTATGGCAAAGTTTATTCCTTCTGGAACTGGATGTCAAGCTCTTCCCCTAAGAGCTCTGTGTCTTGCCTTCTGGCCTGACCTGGGCCTCCATGGGAGATCTCTACGCTCCTATTCATTATCTCAGTGGCTGAGCTTGGCATACCAGGGCTTGATAAATATTTGTTGAATAAATTCATGTTGAAAAAAATGAGCAGGTTGGGGAAATGGGACAAATGACGGTGACACATTCTCTTCCATGTGATGATCCACTCATCTTCAACAAATCACTAATTCCTGGTCCAGCAACTGAGCCATAGCAGGAACCTCATTAGCAAAATAGGCACCTTTCAGAGTTGCAGAAGGTTCATTCTATCCTTTGCTTGGGTTTCTTCCATCTCATGAGCCTGTGTTGGCATTTCACTTTTAGTTCTTACATGAGAACTTGAAGCACCTTTGTTAACATTCATTTATGCCACAATGTAGTTGGATTAAAAATGTCAACACTCCCGTGATGTGGAAGGAAGACGAAAACTTCAAGTAAAATTTCATGTGGAGAAAATATGGAAGTAGAAAATCAACACCCTCCTAAGTACAGTATTATTATTGTATTGATCTTCATATTGACTAGTGAAGAGTGAGGTGTCTAATTTTATAAATGCTATTGCAACAGAAAAGCCCTCATGTATAAATATATGATCTTTAATATGAATTTGACAATAATTATACATTGAAACCATAATAACTCTGGTATCTCAGTGACTATACTCATCTCCAGACACTCAGCTAAATCTACAGCAGATGAACAACTGAAGTTTGAAACTGTACACCCTTAGGTTAATATTTTTATATCAATAAGAATATAATAACAAAATGGACATAGATTTTTAAAAAATAGTTTTTAAATACCCCAAGCCCTAATTCACACTTTTTATTTCAAAATACACATTAGAGACATCACGATCTAACACTGACATCTTCTTGTATTTATAACTGTCGTGTAAATTTATTGTGAGAACACTACCTGGGAAATAGTATTTTCAAAATGTGCTGCATTCACCTAAAATAATCTCTTGACTTCTTTGGTCTCTGGCCAGCAGCACACATCTTCATGTTCTTCTCGACTGGCTTGATAGTGGATACAAACATAAGACAAGTTATACTCTCAGGGGTGGAGGCAGCCTAGCAATGAGGCCAAACCAGATTAAAGTGAGAATCCTTTCAGTTTCAAGGAGTCTCCAAAGTTCTCAACAGTGGTTCTCACCTGAGTTGTATATTAGAATAGCCTGTGAAGATTTTTTAAAAATTCTGACACCCAGATCCCACAGGGGACCATTTATAATCTCTGGAGGGTGAAGTGCAGGCATTTGCTTCATCAAAACTCCCATGTGATTCTAATCCAGTTTGGCCTGAAAACCCATCAGACTACAACCACAAGAGCCGAGCAGCTGATGACGTTTCTTAGACTACTAACCTTCTTTATTTAGAAGGCCCAAATATCTGTTAGCTAGGAAGAAACAGCTTAGTGATGTTTCTTAAACTTCTCATTTTCCTATGACTTTCGTAATTTTTATTACATTCATGTATTATCTGTTCTATTTCATAATTAATATTTTCTCTAAATTAACTAATTAACTTACATTTTAAAGTTGAAATGTAAATAATGAAAAATTTCCTTTTACAAATGTAAATAGGAAATCAGTACCTCTTGCCATCAAGAGAAGGCAACTGAAAAAACAAACAAACAAAAAGCCAAACACCTCTCACATTATCCAAATCAAGCCAGACACTGTTGCTTGCACAAAGGCATCCAGCCAGGGGCCTGTTCTCTTTTCATTGGCAAGAGCATGAAGAGAGCCTCGTTTATAACCACCCAGCACTCATCCCCCTTGCTGAGGACCCAGGACTAAGGCTCAGGGCTACTCTTGGCCTTGAGACTGTTGGAAAAGGCCATGTGAGCCCAACTGTGCTGATAAAACATGAGGGGGAAGTTTTCTGGAGGCTTTTAGGGAAAAAAAGGGTCTTCTCTCTTTTGGGAGCCCCTGGAAGAGAAGGCATCTTTTCCTCTGGATGTCGACTAGGGCCAATGTCGGGCACAAGTGTAAGGCTTGGAGCTGCTCCAGCCATTTGGAAGAGCTGCTGCCAGCCCAAGAGTGAGGCCAACATCCTGGAGGCCCCAGAGCCAGCCGAGCAGACCAGCCTGAGCACCTTCCTCCTGCCCTCAAGGCTATTTCAGTTATTTGGGGTATTTTGAGTTGGGTTTTCTATTATTAGCAACCAGTCACATCTTAAGACAGGGAAAGAAGCAAGTGTTCAAAGATGTACTAGCACGTAGCAGAGACTTTCTCCTTGATATAATCAGGAGGATTGAAAAAGAACTGAAAAGCCAGTAATATCCTTATTGATTCGAGGTCATTTAATGCCATGTCTATATATCAAATAAAATCATTTTAGGGACACACATCCCCTATTTTGGAAATATTTGTCTTAGGTTGGGAGAAACAAAGCCGCAGTAGGCTATGATGGGCTTGTGTTTGCTTCTTGATAACTTTTCTCAACAAAAATTCCAAAGCGCACATTGCCAGACTCACTTGAACCCCCATAGGAATCTTTGAAAGTATGGGCTGGGGATGGGGCAAGAAACTATTCAAGCAGTGTCCGTGCCTCTGGCATTAAGCATTGAGCTCTCTGAGCATAACCTATGTCCTCAGGACTCGAAGTATGGCCAATGGATTAACAGCATCCACCGCATCACCTGGGAGCTTTGTTAGAAATGTAGAGTCTCAGGCCCTACCCAGACCTAAAGAATCAGAATCTGCATGTTAGCTAGATGCCCCTTTGGTTTGTACTCACATTGAATTTTGAGCAGTGCTGTCCTAGGATGCACATCACCAGCTTGGTGCTGCTTAGACCATGGACAGCTGATGTGTGCAGCACCTGGGCTCAAGGAGAGCTGCCTCGACCATGGAATGCCAGCTCTGCACTCCAGCCTGAGGCTGTCTGCTTTGTTTCCCCCTTCAGTCTCCTCTACAACTGACAGGTCATCTCCACAAAAGAACCAGTTTCTGAGAATTCCTTGGGGATTCACCTAATACTAGCATATCTTAGTGGATTGCTAACATTCTCACCTTGTATTTGTAGAAGTCATAGATACTGGGCCAGATAGAAACATTTAGGGTTTTTTTCTTTGCCATTAATTTCTTATATCCTACATATCAATTCATTCATTAACTCAAACACAGATTAAACTCCTTTTTTGTGTCATATGTAAACCACATCTTCCCAGATTTTTTATCCAAGTTATTATGACAATTAGCAATTCTCTGAGACCTTTGTTAATCAATGAATTCTGAGCTGTCCCAAAGGAATATTTGATCAAGTTTTAGAAATTAATTTTTTCTTAATATAACAGTCAACAGTCATGTAAGTTACATACCAATGGCCAGCTAAAGGTTAGGTGAATGCAGGCAAAAAAAATTTTAAAATAAATAAATAAATAAATAAATAAGTAAGTAAGTAAATAAGTAAGTAAGTAAATAAATAAGTAAGTAAGTAAATAAATAAATAAATAAAATTTTAAAAAGACAAGGAAAACCACAGTTCCTTCCTGCTAGCTGCATCCTCCGTATATCTTTTTGCAATAAATAAGTAAGTAAGTAAATAAGTAAGTAAGTAAGTAAATAAGTAAGTAAGTAAGTAAATAAGTAAGTAAGTAAATAAATAAATAAATAAAATTTAAAAAAGACAAGGAAAACCACAGTTCCTTCCTGCTAGCTGCATCCTCCGTATATCTTTTTGCACTTGCTCTTCAGGAGTGACCTACTTAGTACCTCAGTGATTGTATTAGTCTGTTTTTGTGTTGCTGTAACAGAATACCTGAGACTGGGTAACTTATAAAGACAAGAGGCTTATTTGGCTCACAATTCTGGGACAGCTGAATCTGGCGCTGGCCTCAGGCTGCTTCTACTCATGGCAGAAAGTGGCAGGGAGCCGGCAAGTGCAAGGAGATCACATGGTGAGAGGAAGCAAGAGAGAGACAGAGGAGAAGGTGACAGGGTCCTTTAAACAACCAGCTCTCACAGGAATTAATAGAATGAGAACTCACTATCGCCATCTGCCCACACACCAGGGAGGGTATTAATCTATTCATGAGGAATCCACCCCCACAACCCAGACACCTCCCAACACTGCCACACTGGGGGTCAGATTTCAACATGAGCTTTGGGGGGGGGCACAAAACATCCAAACTGTATCATTCCACCCCCGGCCCCTCAAAACTCATGTCACTCTCACATACCAAATACAATCATTCCATCCCAATAGCCCCAAAAGTCTTAGCTTATTCTAGCACCAACTTAAAAGTCCAAAATCCAAAGTCTCAGCTGAGACTAAAGGCAAAACTTCTCTCAGCTGTGAACCTGTAAAAATAACACACGAATGTATCTATTTCCATGATACAATGCTGGAATTGACATTTTGTACTCACTCCCATACCGACAGGGAGGAATAGGCCAGAAGAAGGGAGAAACAGGCCCCAAACAAGTCCAAAACCCAGCAGGGCAGACATTAAATCTTAAAACTCCAAAATCATCTTCTTTGACTCCAAGTCCTGCACCCTGGGCACCATGGGAGATTTGGCCTCCCAAAGCGCTGGGCAGCCCCACCCCTGTGGCTATGCTGGGAGCAGCCCACTGGGCTGCACTGGTGCCTGCAGCTTTTCCAGGCAGACATTGCATGTTGCCAATGGCCCTACAGTTCCGGGATACTGGCGGTGGTCCACTCTCATGGCTCTAGTGGATGTTGCCCTGCTGGGGGCTCTGTGGGGGTTCTGACCCTACATTCTGCTCTGCTCAACTAGATGCCCTCTGTGGTGGCTCCACCCCTGCAACAGGTTTCTGATTGGGCCTCCAGGCTTTTCCATACATCCTCTGAAGTCTGGCTGGAGGCTGCCATACCTCCACTGCTCTTGCATTCTGCCAGCCTGCAGGCATAACACCACATGGATGCATCTGAGGCATTCCAGAGCTGTGGCATGAACCTCACTTGAGGCAAGGCTGCTCCAGACTGAGAGGCCAGGATGCAGGGAGCAGCATTCTGAGGAGGCATGGGGCAGTGATGCCTCAGGTCTGTCCCCTGGAACAATTTGGTCCTCCTAGGACTCTGGGCCTGTGATGCGAGGGGTGGCCATGGAGGCTTCTGAAATGCCCTCAGTGCCTTTCTCTCATTGTCCTGGCCATGCAGGTGGCTGCTGAAACTACCACTGCTTCAGTTGCTGCTACCACCAGCACCACCAGGCGATCATCATCGTTGTGCAAGCAGACTGTTGCTGCTGGAGCCACCACTGCCATATGAGGAGACTCCAGGCTTTTCCATACATCCTCTGAAGTCTGGCTGGAGGCTGCCATACCTCCACTGCTCTTGCATTCTGCCAGCCTGCAGGCATAACACCACATAGATGCATCTGAGGCATTCCAGAGCTGTGGCATGAACCTCACTTGAGGCAAGGCTGCTCCAGACTGAGAGGCCAGGATGCAGGGAGCAGCATTCTGAGGAGGCATGGGGCAGTGATGCCTCAGGTCTGTCCCCTGGAACAATTTGGTCCTCCTAGGACTCTGGGCCTGTGATGCGAGGGGTGGCCATGGAGGCTTCTGAAATGCCCTCAGGGCCTTTCTCTCATTGTCCTGGCCATGCAGGTGGCTGCTGAAACTACCACTGCTTCAGTTGCTGCTACCACCAGCACCACCAGGTGATCATCATCGTTGTGCAAGCAGACTGTTGCTGCTGGAGCCACCACTGCCATATGAGGAGACCAGCAAAACTACCACCACAACCACCACCACTACAGGCGCAGCCTGATACCACAGCAGCAGCCACAGCAGCCAGTGCTGCTGCAGAGGTGGACAACCAACCACTTGACTGCACTGACACAAGGAGGGTCACCAGTGGAGTCTAGGGAAGGAGAGTAATAGAAGATGAAACTGCAAGATGACCAGACATCAATGTAGACATACTAGAAATATGAAAAACAGGAAAATATGAGTCCACCAAGGAAATACAGTGATTGTCAAGGACCAGACCCCATAGAACAAGAAAACCTTGAAATGACTGAAAAGGAATTCCAAGTAAAAATTTTGAGGAAACTCAATGAGATAAAAGAAGATCCAGTTAGATGACAAAATGAACTGAGCAAAAATATCCAGAATACAAAGGAGGAAATTTAAAAAGGGATTAATGCTTTAAAAAAGAATGTAGGAGAACTCATGGAACTGAAGGAGTCATTCAACAACAACAACAAAACACACTGAGTTTAAGCAGCAGGGTAGAGCAAGCAGAAGAAATAATTTCTGATCTTAAAGACAGTCTCTTTGAAATAACTTGCACAGACAAAGAAAAAGAATTTTAAAAAATGAAGAAAATTTAAGAGAGATAGCAGATAACCTTAAGTACACAAACATCCAAATCATGGGTGTTCCTGAAGGAGAGGGGAAAGGAAAAGGCATTAAGAACATATCCAACAAAATAATAGCAGAAAACTTCCCAGGTATAGGAGAGACTTGGATGTTCAGATTCAGGAGGCTTAAAGATCCCCAAACAGATTCAATCCAAAAAGATCCTCCCCAAGACACATTATAGTTAAATTTTCAAAGCTCAAAGACAAAGGGAGAATTCTAAAAGCAGCAAGAGAAAAGCATCAAGTCACCTATAAGGGAATGCCCATCAGACTAACAGCAGACTTCTCAACTGAAACCCTACAGGCCAGAAGAAAGTGGAATGATATATTCAAAATATTAAAAGAAAAAAATTATCAGCCAAGAATTCTTTACCCAGCAAGGCTATCCTCTAGAAATGAGGGAGAAATAGTGAATTTCCCAGACTAACAAAAATTGTGGGAGTTCACCACCACACAACCAGTCCTGCAAGAAATGTTCAAGAGAGTCTCTCATCTGGAATCTGAACAATGATGATCACTATCATGGATACACAAGAAACAGCAAAACCCACTGTTAAAACAAAAATGCAAATGAGAAAGAGAAAGAAGCTAATTCATGCCACCTCAAATTTCCAACTAACATTGAAGAAGAGAAATAAAAGGGGAAGTAATGATCAAAAGATATTTAAAACATCTAAACAAAATACAATTAAATGACAGGTATCAAACAATACCTGTCAATAACAACCCTAAATGCAAAAGTGTTAAACTACCCATTCAAAAGACACAGATTAACTGACTGGATTAAAAAGCTACACCCAACTATATGCTGACTTCAAGAGACTCACTTCACCTGTAAAGACACGTGCAGACTAGGAGTGAAAGGATGGAAAAAGATATGCCACACACACTGAAACCAAAAGCGAGGCAGGGGTAGCTATTCTTAAACTGAATAAAACTGACATTAAGCCAAAAACCATAAAGAGAGACAAAGAAAGCCACTATAGAACGATAAAAGGATCTATCCAGCAAGAAGGTGTAACAATCATAAATATATACCCACCCAACATAGGAGCATCCACATATATAAAGCAAACACTATCAGACCTAAAGAAATAGACAGACCCAAATCAATAATAGTTGGGGACCTGAACCCCACTCTGTCAACACTGGTAGATCATCTAGGCAACAAATCAACAGAGAAACACAGGATTTAAACCACACTTTAGACCAGATGGACTTGGCAGATATCTACAGATCATTTTATTCCAACAACCAGAGTATACATTCTTCTCATCAGCACATGGAACATTCTCTAGGATAGACCACATGTTAGGACACAAATCATGCCTCAACAGATTTTAAAAAATTGAAATCATTTCAAGTATCATCTCAGACCACAATGGATTAAAACTAGAGATCAATAACAAGTGAAACTCTGGAAACTATACAAACACATGGAAATTAAACAACGTGCTCCTGAACAACATATGGGTCCAAGAAGAAATTAAACAGGAAATCAAAAAACTTCTCAAAACTAATGAAAATAAAGACACATTATACCAAAACCTGTGGGACAATGCAAAAGTAGTACTAATGGGAAATTTATTGTAATAAACACTTACATCAAAATAAAAAAATAGAAAGATTTCAAATAAACAGCCTGAAACTATGAAACTCCTAAAAGAAAACATAGGGAAAACACTTCAGGAAGTAGGACTGGGCAAAGACTTTATGAATATGACCCCCAAAGCACAGGCAACAAAAGGAAAAATAAACAAATGGGATCATATCAAACTAAAAAAGCTTCTGCACAGCAAAAAAACAAAATAACAATTAAAAGAGTGAAAAGACAACTTACAGAGTGGGAGAAAATATTTGCAAGCTATGCATCCAACAAAGGATTAATATCCAGAATATACAAGGAACTCAAACAACTTAATAGTAAAAAAAAAAACAGCCCAATTAAAAAATGGGCAAAGGAACTAAACAGGCATTTCTCAAAGGAAGATATACAAATGCCAACAGACACATGAAAAAATGTTCAGCATCACTCAGCATCAGGGAAATGCAAGTCAAAACCACATTGAGATATCATCTCACCCCAGTTAGCCTGGCTATTATCAAAAAAAGACAGAATAACAAATGCTGGTGAAGATGTGGAGAAAAAGGAATCCTCCACACTGTTGGTGGGACTGTAAATTAGTGCAGCCATTATGGAGGTTTCTCAAACAATTACAGATAGAACCGCCATATAATCCAGCAATCTCCCTTCTGGATGTATACCCAAAGGAATGGGAATTGTCATGTCGAAGTGATACTTGCACTCCCATGTTTATTGCAATGGACAAGAGTTTGAACCAACATAAATGTCCACAGTCAAATGACTGGATAAGGAAAATGTGGTATGTATACACAATGGAATACTACTCTATCATAAAAAAAATAAAATATTGCCATTTGCAGCAACATGAACTTAGAGACAATCATGTTAAGTGGAATAAGCCAGGCACAGAAAGAAAAAAACTGCATGTCCTCATTCATAAGTGGGAGCTAAAAAATAAACAAATAAATAAAAAAGAAAGAAAGATAGAACAATCACAACAATATGTTGAACTTTCAAAAGGAGAGAAGAGAACTGAGCTTATCAGAGGTGGGAAAAGGGTAAGTGAAGGGGGTAAGGGAAGAACTGGTAAAGGGCCATAAAAAACATTATATTGTATAATGTTGAAAATACTAATTATCCTGATATGAGCATTACATATTGCACACAGGTAATGATATTCAACTCTGTACCCCACAGATATGTACAATCAACTATGTTACAATAAAAAAAAAAAAAGAAAAGAAAGAAAGAAACAATATTTATTGCTCAGAGTTTTGGAGGCTGGGAAGTACAAAGTCCAGGGAACACATCTGGTGAGGGCCATGTTGGTGGTTGGTGACAGCAGCACAGGGTGTCACATGGTGGATGGCTGAGCAGAGAGATAGATGGAGGGGAGGTGCCAGAGTCCATTAAAAAACCTACTCTCACAGGAACTGACACAGTGAGAAGTCACTCACTACCCTCCACTTCCCCACGAGGAGGGCACTAATCTATTCATGAGGGATCTGCCCCCATGACCCGAACACCTCTCAACACTGCCACACTGGGGTCAGATTTCAACATGAGCTCTGGAGAGGAAAACACATCCAAAGTCTGTCAGTGGCTTTGACTCTGACTTTCTGGATCTGTGAAATGGAGGTGGTGGCTCTGAAGATTCAGTGTGCGGGAAGGCACCCCACATACACCCAGCATGCTGTGATGCTCAATGAGGTGAGTGCCCTGGAGAAAAGGAAGCAGGGAATTTATGCCATAAAAAGGAAAGATGATGTCAAATCCATTTTCTCACCAAAGGGAAATATAAGCCTGACTAGTGATAGGAACTGGAGAAATGGAGGGCAGTGACTAGGGTTAAATGCCAGTGGTCCCTGGGAAGGGGCCTTGGGCCCAGTGCCCTGGGGAGAAGAGGCTTTGAGTCAGTTGGACCCTCGGGATGGAGTTAGGAGTGCAAGAAGTTTATGGGGGGAGGGGCAGCACCTGTTTAAGATAAAAGAGGGAGGGCTGGGCCCCGGGAGAGCCTATGACTGCAACTCAAATCTGACAGAGCCACTCCCAATCCATGGGGAGCTGTGGAGCCAAGATTGCCTCTTAGAGGAGTCCTGGGTTGGGCATAACTGGCAATGCCTGCCTATCCCTGCTGTGCTCAGTTGTTAGCTGGGCCCTGCCTGGGAAGAGTGTGGCCTCAATTCAAAAGCTAAGGAAGAGCCCGAAGGGGCAAATAGCAGGGGGCTGTCAGCCAATGACACACTTGCATCTGAATGGCAGGTTACTCTCTTGAAGGGAGGTCCAAGCTGTACACCTCCATGACTGGCAAAAGTGAGGAGAATGGAAATCCCCTAGATAAGTTTAGGAGGAACCCAGAGCAGAAGGTACCATTGCCTGGCTTCTGAGGAGAAGCCCAAGAGATGCCCAGCACTGCGGGGAAGCCATGCCCACAACACAGCACACAAATGCTGGAGTAGCTGTGGCTGGAGAGATGGACCTGAGCACAGCTGCACACCCTGGCTGATTCAAGGCAAACAGCTGAGAGTTTCTGAGCCCCAGGAGGGGGCAGCAGTGCAGATAAGGCCAGCAGACCGGGAAAGGCCTCCTGGTTGGACTAGGAGGAGCAGAGTATATAGACAGGATTGTCCAAGGCCACAGGCAACGGATACAGGAGGGTCAGAATGATGCCCAAGAGCTGGTGGGAGCAGTTACACTTGAGGGGAGGTTACCAAGGCCAGAAGATAACTGTGGGCCAAATTTGCACCTACCTAGGGGCTTCATCTGGGCTCAGATGCCACTCTGGGAGAGCCACAGGCAGGAGCAAGAATCCTGAATTTTTTGAGTGGTTACTAAGAACAAGTGGAATTTTAAACCAGAGGAGTAATTCATCCTGAAGTGATGAGATTAAGTTTTCTGCTAATGAGAAACAGAAGTTGGGACTAGTTAAATTCAGTTACAGGAAGTAAAGAAATTTACAAACTGCATTTCTGAGTTATGTAGATGATGACATTTTCTGTCTGCTACACGTAAAAATAATATCCTTTGATATAATCATTTCATGTTTTGAAATATAGTTTTAACAGTGGGAAAAACCTGTGCAGAAAGATTTTTTATTTCCATATTACTTATAATAATAAAACAAATGTCCAGCACAAGGGAGTTAGGCAAATTATAGTTCATCTACTTGATGGCATATTAGAGTACTAATAATGATATTTTCATTCTTATACAATAACACATAAGCATTTTTCTATTAAATTAGTGGGACAGCAAAAATAAATATTGTACAATATTTCTCAAACCCTTTGACCGCAACCCACAGTAAACAGTTCACTTGGTGTCTTGACTCAGGACACCCACACGTGTTTACTTTTTGTTACTGAAACAGAGGTTGCATAAAACAATGCTGCCCACCCCAGGAAAATGAGTTTGAGCATTTTGTACGCCCTTCCATTCTGTTTTCTTCAGTGCTAGTTAAACCCCCTACATGGGTGTCATCACCACTGATAGGCCGTGACCCCTCATGGACTGAGCATGATCCCAGTGATGGAAAAGAGCAAATGACAGAAACACATGTCTAGAAAACGTGCTTGAGGAGAATGTGCCAAATATCAACAGGGCTAGGACTACAGGGGATTTGTTCATATTTTCCAATTTGTCCTTAATAAACATATATTACTTTTTGTAATGGAAATAATATTACCATATTTCTTTCTAAGTTGCTCCCAAGGCTTCTCTTCTGCAGTCTAAGTAATCCCAGTTCCTTGTTGTCTGGTACAAACTTCTTTCCTACCTCTGGCAAACTCCTGAGACCAAAGTCGGCGTGGCCCCCAGAGTACGGGCAGCCCCCACGCCCGCGCCACACCCAGCGGCCCTGCCCCTGCGGCTTTCGCACCTGCTGACTCAGGGCTCTGTCCTATGTGCATTTTAATAAGGAGGCTGATGTCACAGTTACCCATATCCTTGATTTGACTCGTCCTTTCCTTCCTTCCTCCCTCTCCAACACAATTTTATTGAGTGCCTGTTATGTTTCATATACTGTTCTAAAAGCCAGATGAAAATATAGATATTTTTCATGTTTTCTATTTTTTCTACAATGAGCATGTATTTCTTTCGTAACCAGAAAAGAATACATATTGTTTTAAAAGTTGACCTTAAGATAGAAATCTTGCCTTCAAGACGCTCACAATCTAGGAAAGAAGCAGTCACCTAAACAAACACGTCAGCGTGGGACTTGCTTTCAGTCCCTTACCCACCTCCTACCCCAGCAAGAAGGTGGCTCCTCAGAGTGGCTTTTAATTGGTAGGGGTCATGGTGTTTGTCTCTCTCCTTTCCCAGGCACCATGAGGTTTGTATGCTGCCCACCTCTGCCCCCAGCCTTACTTCTCTATTTCCATTTGCTGGTACAGGGGGTAGGAGGATAGGGAAGGGAGAGAGGGATAGAGAGAGACCGAATGGGGCATCCAGCTCGGCAGTGGTCCAGAGACGCTTCTATCTGTAATGGGTCAGGTCCGTGCCTTGGCCATAAACATCTGACTGCGGATAGTGTGGGGGCATCCTGAGGTGCTCACAACACCTTCTAGCTCTGCACCCTCCTGAGCTTGAATGGTCTAGCAAAACTGGTTGGACCTTCAGAGTTTATTTTCCTGGTTTCCAAAATGTGTCATGGATGGCCTGGCCTGTGACCTCCAGGGGAATGAGACAGCAGGCTCTATATTTGTCTGGCATCAATGGCTGCAGCCAGATCTTTCTGGTTATTTTAAGGCTTTTTCAGTTAATGAGTAATGTTCTGATGGTAGCTTCTTCAGTACATTAACTTCTGATTCTGGTATTTCCTCAGACAAGTTCAAATAAGTTGGCAGACAGCAAGCTGGATAAGTCATTGGAAAAAACTCATAATACTGCTAAGTCTGTGTTTCAGTGGCCACTGCTCCTGGTGAGCAATTGACTTATCACCATCTCATTGAAGGAAGTGTCTATTTGTGTTCCTGTCATGGGTGGCTTATCAAATTTTACTATAATGCTAGGGGCAAATACAGTCAGCTGGGGGTATTTTAACTCAGCAATTCCTTGACCTCTTGAACTCTTTTGTCCGCAGTAATCAGAAAAATGTCCCCTCAGCATATTTTTTCAATAATCCCTTGGACAGCAGTGGAGGATTCAGACACTCCTAGGCATACTGGACTTCTCAGCCTGTTTTCACTCCAGGGTGTGTCCACCTTACAGGGCCCCTGTTCTGCTGACATGTTCTCTTTGGGTGCTTGAAGGGCTGCACAGGGTGACTAGAGGTGTCCCAGACTGTTTGGAAGACACGTTTCAGAGTTCTGGTGAATCTGGTGAAAAACATTTCTCTCCTGTGCCACTTTTGTTTGAACCTCATGATAAATGTTCCTTTGGCAGTTTTATAAACAGTCTGCTAAAATGTCACCTTTTTAGAAGTGTGACAGGCTTATTGGAGAAGACTTCTGGGAGTCAGGCAGGCCAGGTGCAGAAAGTTGCTACCTGGGCCCAAGCTGGCAATTTGACAATGAGCAGGTCATTCGTCTGCAGAGTTGACCCAGCTTGAAAAATTTTGAGGTGCCATCCTTCATGCAGACAAAAAAAATGACATCGCTGATCCTCTGAAAGTCAAACATGGGGTTTCTGTGTGCATTTCAATCTTTGTGAAAGCCGCTTGGACCTATTGGAAACAGCATGAAGGACAGCACGGCACAGGATGTAGGATGGTCTTAGGATGCAGAAGCCAGCTGGCCTGGAGTAGGACCCCCCACTGGCCCCCCCAACCATGTCACACTTGGGAGCAACAAGCTCTAGCTCACTGAACGAAGCAGACAGATAAACTGGGTATTTATCAACCAAAATTACCAGTCTGCCCAGAAGGATGAATTAGGTCATCCTGATAATGTATTTGCAGTCCCCAGAAGCCAATATACTGTGAGGTAAAGGAACATGTTATTTGAACTCATGATCAATTAATGCAGAAATTGGCTGTAACTGGGTTCAGGAGCACCCACCCCACAGAACAGATGGAGTCTTTTCTGCTTTGCTTATCATTACATAATCAATGGAATTCCTTGTGAATTCCAGAGACTCCCAAGAGGCTCATAAAACACATATTAGTTGCTATATAGGACATGCTGGAAATCAGGAAAATAAAGTCTTAATTTGTATAGTGAGGAAAAATACTAGATGCCTTGGGAAAAGAAAATGCCCGAGACTTCATAGCTAATGGGAGTTGGTCCTTCAGGCAGAAAGCCTGTTTCCATTGAGTGCTCCCCAAAACCTGTGTCCAGCAGGCCTCAGAATGTTCTCAGCTCAATAGCGCAATTCCTGTTGGCAAACAAACCAAAAAACAAACGTGATTTGCATTTGAATGGTCCAGATAGGCCAACTTTTGGCCTGAAGCTTACAGAATATAGTCATAACCTTTTGCTTTCTTTCGGGAATGAATGATTTAAGACTGTGCTGTCCAACACAGTAGCCACTGGCCATACTAAGCACTTGAAATGTGGCTACTCCCAATTGGCATGTGTTGGAAGAATGCAACACACACTGAGTTTCAAAGTCTTAGCACAAAAAACAATGTCAAATTAGCTCAATGACTTTTTAAATATTGATTACATGTTGAAATGATAATATTTTGAATATGTTAAAGTAAAAGTATATTACTGGAATTATTTTTACCTGTTTTATTTTTTTACTTTTTAATGAGGCACCTAAAAAATTTAAAGGTACATATGTGTTTTGGTGACGGACACTGCTGTGTTAGAGGTTTCATTTCAAGTGTGAAGAGTCCCCAGCTCTCTTTCCTACAGTCCAAAAATCCCCTTCTTTTGGACCAATTCTGAAGTCTTTTTAGTGGGATACCAAGCTTTTTTTGTTGCCACAATTAGGGACAAACTGCAAAATTCCAGTGATTTTTAAATTGGCAATGACTACCCAGTAGATTTGCACCAGGGGAGCTAGGCAAGAGACGTTGGTTAGAGGGACAGCATCACAAAGATGCTTCAAGTTCATATATTACATACTAATCTTCAACAATCTCTCTACTTCTACCACCTCTCATCACCCCAACAACATACATAATGGAAGTTTGTCTGAATCCTACCACACAGGCACGACACTAACATATCATTGTCTAAGAGCCAAGTTACCAAAATTTCATATACCAACGAGGCTGGATTCCTACCAGACATAAAATAGTATGAGTAAGATTAATATAAGAACTAGTAAAGGCATCCTAGGGGCCGGCCCGGTGGTGCACTGCTACAGTGCGCTGCTTGGGAGTGTGGTGGCGCTCCCGCCGAGGGTTCGGATCCCACATACAGACCGGTTCCCGTTCACTGGCTGAGCGAGGTGTGGGCGCGACACCGAGGGTTGCGATCCATTGCCGGACACAAAAAAAGACAAAAAAAAAAAAAAAAAAAAAGGCATCCTAAACCTGGAGGCCATAGGAAGGACACAAAAACCATCCTGCCAGTGTCCAGCCACTCACAGC
>NW_007728985.1:219197-232324 GCF_000696425.1 Galeopterus variegatus | reverse complement strand
CTTTTTTTAAAAAAAAAAAAAAAAAAAAAAAAGGCATCCTAAACCTGGAGGCCATAGGAAGGACACAAAAACCATCCTGCCAGTGTCCAGCCACTCACAGCCGTTGCTCTCTAAGAAGATAGTATCAGCTCCCAAGAAAGACCAGATTCCAAAAATTCTGCCCGAATGAATTCATTTCAGTGCTCTTTATGTATTAGGTACAATTGTGATTCATATTAGGTTTCTCTGGCACTGACTTTCTGCAACTTAAGTTTGTTCATACTCTTCAGTGTTAACATTTTCCTAAGTGCAAATGACTGGTCTTGGATCTTTTCTTAAGATCAAGTTTTTCCCCTTCTTTCACTATTATTTGACTGATATATGTAATTAAAACATCACAAAAATTTTAAGGTAACATTTTAAAAATAACAGCACCACCACCCTAAGACAGCTTTTAATTTCTGTTTCTTTTGGCAAGATGAACTAGTAAGTTACCCAGTCGTAATCATAAATAATATACAATTTTTTGCTCCTTAATTAGGTCCTTCTGCTTGCTTGCTTTCTGAGATCAGGTTTTAGTGGAAAGAAGAAAATTAGGTTGGGGGAAGGCTGAAGCACAGGTACAATAAGAACAGAGGTTTGTTTGCCTTAAGCTCAGAGTGGAAGAGCATGTTTCAGGAAAGACCTTAGCACTGTAGGGGCATTTGGATTGGATTCATTCTTTCAGTTGATCAACATATATTTTGTGTAGGACTACTAGTTGCTAAAGATACGATGATGAACCAGGCACACGTAAAAGGAGGTTGGGGGGTTGCTGTCTACAGTCCCCGGCCACTTCCTCACCTGTAGTCCCTCCTCGGGCCCCTCCTCTCAAGCTACTCTGGCCCCCATCAATCCACAGAGGCTGCTCTGGTCGAGGTCGCCAGTGATCTCTGTGTTGGCAGATGCAATAGCTCCCCTATTTCACCTCTCACGGCATGTAGTTGAACTCCTTGAGACACTTTTTTTCCAGGCCTCCAAGACACTACACTTACCTGATTTTCTGCCTCCCTCACTGCCGGCTCCTTCTCAGTCTCCTTTGCTAGTTTCTTCCTCTCTGCTGGACGTGGAAATGTTGGCTCTGCACTCTCTTCTCACCACCATCCATATAGCTTGTCTGGGTAACCACATTTGATCCTGTGACTCTAAATAGAATCCATACCCTTTCTTCCCAGAACTCCAAATTCATGTCTCCAGCTGTCTCCTCAGCATCTTCAATTGGCATGTCTAGTAGGCATCTCAAAATTAACATGGCCAAAAAAATCAGAGGGGTTCTTTCCAAACCTCCTTTATTCCTACCTTTCTCCATTTTGGTAAAAGTCACATATGTCTACCCAGTGGCTGAAGTCAAAAGCAGAGAAGTAAAGACCTCTGGCTTCAAGATCGCCGAGTAAAGCACAGTCCTTTCTGCTTTATTTTCTCAGAAATCACCCCCTAAATTAATAGGAGAGAGAAAAAATGAAAAGGAATACAAACCTCCATTTTCAATGAAGCTGGGAGTCCTTTGTGATCTTGAACCATCCAGTATAAAGATGGGAAGAGGCTTAGCAGAGTGGATGAAAGTCCAGGCTAAGCACCGGTAGAGAGACCAAGGAAAGGCAAGCTGGCTCACCCCACAGGACCCTGAAGAAGTTCCGGAATTGGAAGCACAAGTTATCACTAAAGGCAGAAGTAGTGCACAGGGCTGCAAACAGGGAGATTGTCTGAAGATCTGTAGGAGTAGCAGTTAGACCTCCCCCAGTGGTCTTATCCCACTAGACTACCCCTCTGGCAACCTCACAGTGAGCAGGAGACAGAGTTCATGGAGAGACTGAACTAGAAGGGTACTGTATTCAGAAACCAAGGTACAGAACTGTGAAAAATGGGGGATTTTTCTGCTAGTTAAAAAGTGAGACCTCAGAATAACCCTGCTGCTAGATCCAGGAAATCAAAGAAAACGTATGGACCACCCCCAGGCAGGAGATCAGAAGATCTTCTCTGGAGAAACTGAACTGTGACAGAGAAAGATACCCAGAAACTGGTATTTGAGGTCCAAGGATCAGCCTTTTAAGAAAAGCATTTGCTGTGAAAGGCAGGGATCAAAATTAAACAGAAATCCAAAACTTTGAGGAAAGAGAGATGATGCAAAAAATAAAATAAAACATTAGTCCAGAAAGGGAGAATACAAAAAATGGGGAAGAGGAAATCATATATAAAAACTGTAATAGTAACATAAGAAATATTTTTAGGACTGAAGGACATGAGTTACTAGATTGAAAGGGCCTAAGGAATGCATGAAAAAAAATGTGTCGAGGCACATCATCATAAAATTTAGGATCACCAAAGTTAACGGAGGAGCTCGAAATCTTTCAGAGGGAAAGCATGTCACATAAGAACCAGAAATCAGAATGGCAGCAGACTTCTCAACCACAACATTTAAAAATAAAAGGATCAAAACAATATATTCATATGGAGAAAAGGGAACCCTTGTACACTGTTGGCGGGAACGTAAATTAATACAGCCATTATGAAAAACTGTATAGAGGTTCCTCAAAAGACTAAAAACAGAATTACCATATAATCCAGCAATCCCACTTCTGGATGTTTGCCCAAAGATTTGAAATCAATTTGTCAAAGAGATGCCTGGACTTCCGTGTTCGTTGCAGCACTATTCATAATAGCCAAGGTATGGAATCAGCCTTGGTGTCCATCAACAGACGTGTGGATAAGGAAACTGTGGCATACATACACAGTGGGATACTATTCAACCTTAAAAAAGAAAATCCTGTCATTTGCAACAATATGGATGGAATTGGCAAACGATATCTAAGTGAAATAAACCAGGCACAGAAAGACAAACACTGCATGTTCTCACTTATATGTGGAATCTGAAACAATCAAACTCAGAGAAGCAGGGAGTAGAATGGTGGTCACAGAGGCGGAGGGGTGGGGGGATTGGGGAGATAGTGGTCAAAGGGTATAAAATCTTAGGAGGAATAGGGAGTTTTTAAAGATCTACTGCACAGTGTGGTTAATATAGTTAATAATATAGTTAATATAGTTAATAATAGTGTATTATACATTTCAAAATGGCTAAGAGTAAGTTTCAAATGTTTCACTACAAAAAATTATAAATATTTGAGGTGAATTCACCACAAAAAATAAGTATTTGAGGTATTGGATATGTTAATTAGTTGGATTTAATTATTCCACATTGTATTCATGAATCATAACATCACTTTGTATCCCATAAATATACACAATTATAAATTGTCAATTAATGACATTAAAAAATTTTTAAATTAAAATAAAAATCTTTTTTAAATGAATTCAAAATTTTGATAGAAAATTACTTTCAAACTGTAATTCTGTATCCAGACAAATTAGTATTTTAATATGAGGATGAAGACATTTCAGACATGTTAACTCTCAAAAAATTTACTACCAACACTTTCAGGAAGTGACTGGGGGATATGCTTCATTAAAGTAAGTGAGTAAACCAAAAAAAAAAAGAAGACATGATCAGGAAACAGGACCCAGCAGATGAGAAAGGACTCTCAAAGGAATATTCCTGGGGGAAACATGTATTGGAAGGACTATGCAATTCAGTACTGAGAAGTGTTTTATAGAACTGGTAGAGGTATGGGAAGACACAGCCAATGAGCAAAATGGAAAAAAAAAAAAAAAAAAAGAGGCAATTGATAACTCCAGATAAAACAAGCATTTGTAAAAGAAAATTGTATATGTGTGCTACAATTGGGATTTACCTATATCTAGTAGATAGGGAAAAAAGAATGAGGGACCTAAGAAAGATAGAATCCCATTTATTATAACTGATGATATCTAAAATAATTATCCTTAATTCCAGGGAGGGGAATTAAGGGAGAAGGAAGTGTGAATTTTAGGCACGAGGAACTTGGTAGAGGTGGTGCCACTTGCTGAGACAGAGAGCAATGCAAGAGAAGCAAATATGGGGCATGAGGAAGCACTAATCTGTGTCTTATTTTGGACATGTTGCATTTGAAGTGCTTATAAGACATGCAGGTGAGAATGTGGAGCAGGCAGGGATATATGGGCTATGTGGGTTGTAAAGCTACACAACTATGCCAATTGTTGAGTTACAGAAATAGCTATGCTAATTGTACTGTTAAAGCAATTCATAACTAAAGCCAAAATGTTTCATTATTTTAGTTATGCTAAGTTTTCCATTTGTATTGTCCAGGCTAGGGGTTAGGGCCCACAGACCTTTCAAACTCATTGTACAGACTGGGTCACAAACCCCTCACATGCAGGTCCATGCTAGGTAATTGGGAAAGATCCCAGGAGTCATTGGTAGATGACTCGAGCTCAGTCCTCAGCAGTAGCAGCAGAAGCAGTGGCGGCAGTGGTCTCTTGGGGCATCCCAGGGGCACTGACTGTAGCAACAGCCTCCAGCAGCAGTAGCAGCCTCCCTGTGGCTCCCCCAGGGAAATCCCGAGGGCAGGAAGCCCTGTGAATCAGAGCCACTCATCCTTTATACACCCGGGTGCCCACGTGCATCTACATCAGACAATAACGAAGGAACACCTGGGCGCATGTCCATATTTACTCAAAAGCTCGGCAAGTTTCTGAACATCTGAGGGGCCCTGACCATTTTCCTATATTTTCCCTACATGGGTCTGGAGCTCAGAAGACAGGACTAGGCTAGGGACATCTAACTGGGAGGTGGTGTAGTGGGATAAATGACAGTGCTGAAGTTACCTAGGGAGGGAATGTAGCATGAAAAGAGAAGAGGGTCTGGGAACAATTCCTGGGGAATGATGAAACATTAGGCCAAGAGCAGGGAGAAGCATCTGGCAAAGGAAAGCAAGAGAACAGAGAGGTGGAAAGAAAAATCATGGAGTGTGGCCTCATGGAAACCAGGAGAAACCTTCCTGACCCATGTGCCACTCCCTAATGTGGGGTTAGACCCCCTATTATGCCCGTTTCCACATCGTACTTTCCTTCATGTACTATAATGAAATGACTATTTATGTGTCGATTGATTCATTTGCTCATTGAATAAATATTTAACAAGTACCCAGTAGGTGCCAGAACTGTTCTAGGATGCGGATACAGCATGTATGAATCAGACAAAGCCTTGATTTTCATGGAGGTCATCTTCTCGTGGGGATTAACAGGTGGGGATAATACAGAAGGAGGCAGAGGAAGAGGAGTAAGTCAGATGCATCTGAGAAGTTGACGGCAGGGAGGACTGAAGAGCGTCTGCTGGATTTAACCACAAGGAGCTTGTTGGATATACTAGTGCGGTGGAAGCAGAAACCGTATCAGAAAGTGCTGAGGAAGAAATGAGGAGCCAATTGAGAGAGGAAGTGTAGACAGCTCTTGCAGGGAGGTTGAGCAAGGAGCGTGAGCGTGCGACAGTGCTGGGGCAGATGCAGCGAAGAATCACTTAAGAGCACAGGGCTGGGAACATGTGTAACAGACGATGGGAAGGGCCCAGGTGCCAGGATGAAATTGAAAGAGCAGGATAACAGCAGGGCAGACAGTGAGAGCATAAGGTTTCTTGGAAGACGGGTGGGGAGCAGGACCACAGTGCTTATGGGGGGATTTGCCTTTGATAGCAGAAGGGACACTCCCTGCATTATGACAGGGTGGGAGGGATTTGAATTTTAAATAGCAATTATAGGAAAAGTGTTTTAAGATATGAAACATGCATTTTTTTATTCCCTACCCTTGACTGAGGGGCATTCATTGTCTTAGGAGGGGCACTAGAGGAAGAGAGGGACGGACAGTGGGTGAGAGGGGCTACTGAGGTTTACAAAAAAGTGTTCAAACAGAAGGATTCAAGCGAAGACACTGGAAGAAGAGGAGGCTGAACGCCGAAAACAGGATGTGTGGATCTAACAGTGAGTAGAAATGGGTGAGGCTGAGTATAGAAGGTCACTGGAAACGCAGAAGTTCAGAAAGTGCACGGCCAAGGAATTGGATGGTCATCCAGGGTGAGGCTGGTGTTGCCTAGGACGGTGGCAGGAGATGGAGAGGAGAGGAAGGCTGGGCCTCGGGCCTTGGTGCCGGTGCCTTTAGGTGTTTGGCCTGGCTTGCAAGATCCACCCAGGGACTAGAGGTGCAGGACAGGTGGATCCCTCAACAAAAATCTGGGCTTGTATTCAGAAGAAAGGGTAGTGTGTGCTGGGAGGCAAACCCCAAATGCTGGCCGTGGGTCACTGACAGTGGTTGTCTTGTTACAGCAATTCATAACTGTAAAGCTGTACGACTACACCAGTTGTATTACTAGGGCTACACAACTCGTAGGGTTACAGCCATTCATAACTAAAGCCAAAACATTTCATTATTTTAGTTATACT
Source organism: Galeopterus variegatus (assembly GCF_000696425.1). Lineage (NCBI taxonomy): Eukaryota > Metazoa > Chordata > Mammalia > Dermoptera > Cynocephalidae > Galeopterus > Galeopterus variegatus. The sequence continues at coordinate 225,980 of NW_007728985.1, read as the reverse complement.
AAGTTTCCGTTTATATTGTCAGAGCTAGGGCTCAGACCCTTCAAACCCATTATACAGACTGGGTCCCCAGACCTCTCACATGCTAGGCTGGGTCACCAGACCCCTCACACACAGGTCCACGCTAGGTTATTGGGAAAGATCCCAGGAGCTGCTAGGCAGGCGACACGAGCTCAGTCCCCAGCAGTAGCAGCAGCGGTGGCCTCTCAGGGACACTGGCAGCAACAGCCTCCAACAACAGTAACGGCTTCCCAGTGGTCCCCCCGCCCAGGGACATCCCAGGGGCAGGGGGCCCTGTGGATGAGAGCCACTTATTCTTTATACTCAAGCCCATAATCCAGAACACCTGGGTGCCCACACACAACTACATCAGACAATACCCAAGGAATACCTGGGAGCACATGCACATTTACATCAAATGCTTGGCAAGATTTTGAACATCTGAGGGGCCCTGACCATCTTCTTTCACTTTCCCTACAGTGGTCCTCAGTAGGGGCTCTGTCCTGGCTTATCCTGCCTCATGGGACCAGCCCTGCAGTTGGGGCCAGGGACTTTTGTTGTTCTCTTCCAACTCCATAGTTTATAGTTCATAATTACAGTACTTCGCAGTTCACCTTAAATCTAGAGGCCTAGATGTTGTGTCAATAGTGGCTTCTGTCTTTAGACAAAAGCCGCATGTCCCAAAGCAGTGTTTGGGGCAGGTCAGGCTTGTGTTCCCTTAAGCTGCAGGTGGAGGGACACTGCCCTTTTATTTAGAGCAGTGCTTCTCGATAGTGCTTTAGCATATACCAGAATCACCTGCAGGGCTTATTAAAACACAGATTCCTAGTTTCCAGCCTCAGAATTTCTGGCTCAGAGTGGCTGGCATGGGATCACAGATTTTGCATTTCTAATAAGTTACTAGGTGATGGTGCTGCTGGCTTGGGGACTGCACTTTGAGAACCACCAATTTAGACAGCGGTCCTCAATTCTGGCAGCACACTGGAATCACCTGAAGAGTTTTAAAACCCATGTGGTCTGGCGTGAGGCCTGAACATCACAAATTGTCAAAGCTCCCCAGGTGATTGTAATGTACAATGAGCCTAATCCAAGCCTCAGATTTAGAGTATGAGCCCCACTTGAGAAAAGCACATGGGATCATTGATTTCTCCCTCTCTTCAAGCAGCAATGGATATTTACCTAATCTATTTGGGCTTCCAGTTTCCACAAGATGTTCATTATGTATGTTACATCTATGATATCTGTGATATATTCCCTTATTTAACTTTGTGATTTTTTTTTTTTACCCCAGATCATCACAGAGTGTGCTTTTCCAGTCCAGAGGGAAATTGTGGCATTTGTTTATCTGAAAAGACCTGTGTAGACAGATTAGCAATTTAAAGGGACATTTGGAAATGTGGCATATTTCATTTCATTAATGGAAGTGACATGGCTCATTAAGCCCCACCATTAAGTTTCCACTTGAGAAGATTTATAACTTCCTGGTCAAGCTTGGGGGCTTTGCATACTTGAAAAACTCATTTCACTCTGTAGGGGCTTATAACTTGGAACCCACAGAGCTTGCTTCTAGGTTGTCTGCAGTAAGGAGCTAATAGCCACCAGGACGAAAGTGTCATGCAGTGCTGTTTGCACTCAGGAAGTCACCATTTATTTCTTAATTCTCAGTTGATTTATACTTAGCTAATTACTGCTCTGTTGGCCAGTTATAGCTCCTTCTCCAGGGTCCATGATTCTGAAAGTTTATAGTTGTGGCCAAGTTATAGTGAGGTCCTTCCAGTGTTCCTACTACCAAATTACATTAAACAAGCTTCAAGAACTATCCCCAGATTCTGCAGCATTTAAAAAGCAACATTTTAACACAATAAAACCTGTTTGTGGTGCCTTTTAAGAGTATGGATTTTGGAGTCTGAATACCAGAGTACACTTCCTAGTTAAAACACTTTACTTTCAGGGCAAATTACATAATTTCCCTGAGTTTTAATTTCCTCATCTATAAATGGGAATATTAAATCACCTGGCTTAACTACCTCACAGGTTGTTGTACCAAAAGACACAACATGTGTGAGTGCTTTTGATGCTGGACGAGGGGGTCTGAGGAGGCTCGATAGCTGGCCTCAACCCACCCTGTCCCCTGTCCAGGATTTTGACTCTGCCACAGGAAAGAATTCAAGAGCAGAGTCACAGTAGAAAATGAGAACAGGTTTAATGTAATGAATAAGAGATACAGATTCCACAGAGAAAGTGCAGCCTAGCTCCAGAGACTGAGCAGGGTCCACACCAAGTTTAATACAAAAATAAGAAATACACATTCACAAAGTGAAGGCTGGCTCTAGAGTGAACAGCAGTCTGCCAAGGGCAAGTTTGGTACAAAAAGAAAGAAATACACACTCCACAGGCAGAGTACAGGTTGACACCAGAGAGAAGCAGCAACAGTCCCCCCGCTTCTGTTGGGACTCTGCTTTTATAGTTTTGCTAATACATATTCATGATATCTAATGAATATTCAACTAAGGGGGCAGTTCCCTTTTATGTAACATAGTCTTGCACATGCTCAGTTGTTCTCCTCTTACAGCAGGTTCATTGGTCAAATTCTACCACATACACTGAACATATTCAAGAATATTCTGTGCTCTTTAGCACCACTAGTGGAAGGTCACTCCAAGGGCAAATACCCTTCCACTGAGCATGCTCAGTCACTGGGGTTGTATAAGCCTATATAAATTCCTTTTACTGAGCATGCTCAGCTACTGGATTTGCATAAGTCCAGCTCTTGTGGTCTCAATCTTCCTGTTTTGGTGCTGAAAATAGGTCCAATAAACAACAGTAACTCTCCTCTAGGGGAGGGCCTAGTGAAGGGGCCTGAGACCTTGGGGAGTGGCTTGAAATCCAGAGGTATGTCCTGAAATCCTAACCCAGGGAAATTGAGCACCTCCTATTTCACTTTCTGCAAACTGTTACATAAAATACAGAAGTCACTTATTTCCACTGCAGTGTTTGCAAAGTACAAAATTCTGGAAAATGGAATTAGGGGGATAATTAAGGCTTCAGTGCAAATATTTTTATTTCAATTAGAATGGAAACAAACATACTTTTCTTCTGTGTTTAACAATCCTGGGACCAGAACAAGTTATTTACCTACTTGCTCCAGGTAATACTAGTTCCTCAAGGATAAAACTGAAGACCAACTAAATGACTGATTTACCAGGAGTGACAGCTTTCTCATCAATACTTGTGGATTGCCCCCTCCCTGTGTCCAACAATCCAAAGCTACTGTTTTGTAAACTCTGCCCAATTTCAGTTTCCTACCTTGCAAACCTTGCCTTAAAATCATCCATCCCAGGCCCTAAATCAATATATATATTCTCTCCTGACTTTCCCCTTTTGAGACACAGCCAAAACTTTTTCAAGGTGGGATTCTCTCTTCTTTCTTACCTCAGAAAGGCTAAGAAGCTTGGCTTTGTTTGATCAGCAGGTTTTTCCAGTGGTCTTTTGGGAAGTAAACACAACCCTGTTGAAAATCTTTCCAAAATGTAGTATTACAACTTTCTTCTTCAGCAGGATGGCTTAGTATGAAGAACATAATGGAATCTTAGCTATATCCAAATATTATTCAGTGCCTTAGGTGATCTTTTAGAATATCAATTTTTCATCCAAATGTAAAGTCCACTGAAGTTCCAGTTATTCCAAACCTCTGGAGGTTGAGTCTTGGTTAGGAGAGAGTGGAATGGAGTGGTCCTCAAAGCTGCTGCCTTAGAATCTCTGGGTGAGACCCAGGAATAGGGTAATTCAAGTTCCATGAGAGCTTCTGATGCTCAGCCAGGGACTAAGGTCCTTGGCTTAATATGTCATTAATTATGTAGAGTTGAGGTTCTCACACTTCAATTAAAAACACTGGAGGATCTTATTTAAAATGAAGATTTCAAAGCCCCCTCCCAAGAGATTCTAATTTATAGGCACAGGGTAGGGTTCCAGAATCCATATTTTTATCAGGCATCCTATAGTCCTTTACAAACCACATTTTGAGAAGTGTTGATTGATGTAGGTGAAGTAAGACCCTCATAGCTGCGAGAAACTGATTATGATGAAAATCTTTAGATAATATCTAATAATAAGACATGATTTTCAGAAATATTTTTTATTCTAGACTTTAGTTTTCTTATTTGCAAAATAGGATTGCTAAGATTTATCAACCACAAGAGATACCCTATTTTTTTCCTGCATCAGGACCCTTTCTGAAATTTGCATAATGAAAGAACAATTGACAATTTTATTAAGATCCTGTTTTGAATTCTATTGTTAATGTTGCTGAACTGCTTTCAATTCAATGTGTTGCTTTGAATAGAATCCTCATTCTCTAGGAACAAGTCAAAGTAAGTATGGATTACTCAAATATATTTAAATTTTTCCTATCACAAAATGTCAGCTAACCAATATTTTCATGTGTTCATAAATACAATCAGTACACAGAGTCTTAAATTAACAAATATAATATTGAGCTCCTAAATGTGCCAGGCACTATAGGATGTGAGTAGAGGAAATGTGACAGGTATAATAATTATAAGACAAGCCCAAGTGTGATAAACAAAAAATTTATGGGTTCAAAGGATAAGGGACCAAATCCATGAGAAGCTGACACTTTTAAAGAGTGAAATTTATGGTACATGAATTATATTTCAATAAGTCTATTTGTAAAAATGTCCATTTGGAAAAATACAATAAAACAAAACAATAAGAAGCTTATTTCTTTAATATATAAAAGAGGGATGAAGATAGCCTATACAGGACCACTGCCACAGTGGTCTTTTTTTTTTTGACTGGTAAGGGGATCACAACCCTCAGCACGGTGTGGTCCACACCACGCTCAGCCAGTGAGCACACCGGCCATCCATTTATAGGATCCGAACCCATGACCTCGGCGCTACCAGCGCTGCACTCTCCCAAGTGAGCCACAGGGCCGGCCCCACAGGGGTCCTTAAGGATGCTCAATGAGATATAAGAAGATGCAGTTAGATGACACAATGAACTTAGCAAAGTTATCCAGGACATGAAGGAGGACATTTGCAAAATGATTAATACTTTAAAAAAGAATATAGCAGAATCCATGGCACTGAAGGAGTCATTCAATGAAAACAGGAAAAGAAAAGGGAAAAAGAGAAACACAACTGAGAGCTTAAGCAGCAGGATAGAGCAAGCAAAATCAAGAATTTATGACTTGAAGATGTATCATCAAAATAACCCAGGTGGGGCCGAGCCCATGGTACACTCGGGAGAGTGCGGCACTGGGAGGGCAGTAGCGCTCCCGCCATGGGTTCGGATCCTATATAGGGATGGCTGGTGCGCTCACTGGCCAAGCACGGTGCGGCTGATCTCACAAAAAGACAAAAAAAATAAAAATAAAAATAACCCAGGTGGACAAAAAAGAAAAAGAAAAATGGACTTTAAAAAATGAAGAAAATCTAAGAGAGTTAGCAGATAACCTTAAGTGCTCAAACATACAAATCATGTGTATTCCTCAAGGGGAGGAGAAAGGAAAAGGCATTGAAAATACATCCAGTGAAATAATATCAGAAAACTTCCCAGGTATATGAAGAGACACAGACCTTCAAATTCAAAGACTCTAAGATTCCCAAACAGATCTGATCCATAAAGGTCCTCACTGAGGCACATTATGGCCAAACTGGCAAAACTCAAAGACAAAGAGAATACTGAAAACACCAAGAGAAAAGTGTTAAGTTACCTATAAGGGAGTCTGCATCAGACTAAAGACAGACTTCTTGAAGAAACTTTATAGGTCAGAAAAGAATGGGATGATATGTTCAAGTACTAAAAGAAAAAAAAAAAGCCAACCAAGAATATAATACCCAGCAAGTCTATCTTTCAGAAAGGATAAAGAAATAGTGTATTTCCCAGAAAAACAAAAACTATAAGAGATCACCACCACTTGACCAGCCCTACAAAAAATCCTCAAGGCAGTCCTGCATCTGGAGTCCAAAAATGCTAATCACTACCATGAACACAAAAGAAAGAACAAAACCCACTGGTAGAACAAAAATGCAAATGAGAAAGACAAAGAAACTGTATCTTGCCCCTTCCAAAAACCAACAAACACCAAAGACAAACAATAGAAGGGAATGAAAGAAACAGGATATTTAAAACATCCAAATGAAAATCGATAAAGTGCCAGAAGTAAGACAATACTTCTCAGTAACAACCCTAAGTGTAAATGGATTAAATTCCCCACTCAAAAGACACAGACTTCCAGATTGGATTAAAAAGCTAGACCCAACTATATGCTGCCTACAGGAGACTCACCCCACCTGTAAAGACAAACACAGACTAAAAGTAAAGGGATGAAAAAAGATATACCACACAAACAGAAACCAAAAGCGAGCAGGAGTAGCTATTCTTATATCAAAATAGACTAGAAACCAAAAACTATGAAAAGAGACAAGGAAGGCCACTATATAATGATAAAGGGATCTATTCAGAAAGAAGACATAACAATCATAAGTATATATGCACCCAACATTAGAGCACCCAGATATATAAAGCAAACACTGTAAGACCTAAGGAAAGAGAAAGACTCAAGTATGATGATAGCTGGGGACCTGAACACTCCTCTCTCAACATTGCACAGATCATCTAGGCAACAAATTAACAGAGAAGCACAGTATTTAAACCACACTTTAGACAACTGGACTTGGCAGATAACTACAGAACATTTCATCCACCAACTGTGGAATATACATTCTTCTCATCTGCACATGGAACATTCTCCAGTATAGA
>NW_007728985.1:213820-219004 GCF_000696425.1 Galeopterus variegatus | reverse complement strand
GAAAAGAGACAAGGAAGGCCACTATATAATGATAAAGGGATCTATTCAGAAAGAAGACATAACAATCATAAGTATATATGCACCCAACATTAGAGCACCCAGATATATAAAGCAAACACTGTAAGACCTAAGGAAAGAGAAAGACCCAAGTATGATGATAGCTGGGGACCTGAACACTCCTCCCTCAACATTGCACAGATCATCTAGGCAACAAATTAACAGAGAAGCACAGTATTTAAACCACACTTTAGACAACTGGACTTGGCAGATAACTACAGAACATTTCATCCACCAACTGTGGAATATACATTCTTCTCATCTGCACATGGAACATTCTCCAGTATAGAGCACATGTTAGGTCACAAGTCAAGACTTAACAAATTTTAAAAAATTGAAATCATTTCGAGTATCTTCTCAGACCACATTGTATTAAAACTAGAAATCAATAACAACTGAAACCCTAGAAACTATACAAATGCATGGAAATTAAACAACATGTTCCTGAATGACATCTGGAGCCAAGAAGAAATTAAGCAGGGAATCAAAAAATTTCTCAAAATAAATAAAAATAAAGACACAGCACATCAAAACCTGTAGGACACTGGAAATGTAGTGCTAAGAGGGAAGTTTATTGCAATAAATGCTTGCATTAAAAGAATAGAAAGATTTCAAATAAACAACTTAATGCTCCACCTCAAAGAACTAGAAAAATAAGAACAATCCAATCCCAAAATTAGTAGACAGAAATAATTAAGATTGGAGCAGAACTAAATGAAATAAAAACCCAAAAAGTGATACAAAAGATCAATGAATCAAAAAATTGGTTTTTGAGAAGATGAACAAAACAGATAAACCATTATCTAGGCTAACAGAAAAAGAAGAGAGAAGACCTGAATAAAAAAATTAGAAATCAAATAGGAGATATTACAACTGATACCACAGAAATACAAAGAATCATTAGAGATTCTTATAAACAAGTATACACCAACAAATTTGAAAACCTAGAGGAAATGGATAAATTTCTGGACACATACAAACCACAAAGATTGAACCAAGAAGAAATAGAAAACCTGAACAGACCAATAACAAGCAACAAAATTGAAGCAGTAATCAGCAGTCTCCCAACAAAGAAAAGCTCAGGACTGGATGGCTTTACTGCTGAATTCTATCAAACCTTTAAAGAGGGATTTATACCAATTCATTTCAAACTATTTCAAAAAATTGAAACTGGGGTCATTCTCCCAAACTCATCCTTTGAGGCCGGAATCACCTTGATGTCAAAACCAGACAAAGATACAACAAAAAAGAAAACTATAGGCTAATATCTTCAATGAACAAAGATATGAAAATCCTCAATAAAAATTAGCAAATAGAATACAGCAACACATCAAAAAAAATTATACATCATGATCAAGTAAAATTCATCCCAGGGATGTAAGGACAGTCCAACATATGCAAGTCAATAAATGTGATACACCACATCAACAAAATCAAGGACAAAACCCACATAATTATCTCAATAGATGCAGACAAAGCATTTGACAAAATTAAAAATCCCTTCATGATAAAGACTCTTGGAAAATTAGGTATAGAAGGAAAGTATCTCAACACAATAAAAGCCACAAATGACAAACCCACTGCCAATATCATCCTGAAAGGGGAGAAGCAGAAAGCTGAAAGCTTTTTCTTTGAGAACCAGAACATGTCCACTCTTACCACTCCTATTTAACATAGTATTGGAAGTACTAGCCAGAGCAATCAGGCAAGAGAAGGAAATAAAGGGCATCCAGATTGGAAAAGATGAAGTCAAACTGTCCCTGTTTGCAGAAAACATGATCCTATATATAGAGAAGCCTAAAGACTCTACTAAAAGACTCTTAAACTTGATAAATGATTTCAGTAAAGTTTCAGGGTACAAAATCAACACATAAAAATTTTAATGCTCCAGCAGCATTTTAATACTCCAACAATGAACTAGCTGAAAAAGAAATCAAGAAGTCTAGCCCATTTACAACAGTCACCTAATAAAGCCCACAAAAAATACCCAGGAATAAATTTAACCAAGGAGGTGAAAGATCTCTAAATGAGAGCTACAAAACACTACTAAAAGAAAGTAAAGGGGACACAAAAAGATGGAAAGTCATTTCATGCTCTAGAATTGGAAGAATTAACATTGTGAAAATGTCCAACTACATAAAGCAATCTACAGACTCAATGCAATTCCCCTCAAAATACCAATGACATTTTCCACAGAAATAGAAAAAACAATTCTAACATTCATACGGAATGACAAAGACTCCAAATAGCCAAAGCAATCCAGAGCCAAAAATTAAATAAATAAAATAAAGCTAGAGGCATAACACTACCTGATTTCAAATTATACTCCAAACCGTAGTAACCAAAATAGCATGGTACTGGCATAAAAACAGACACTAAGACCAATGGAACAGAATCAAGAACCCAGAAATCAGCCTACAAACTTACAGCCAACTGATTGTTGACAAAGGCACCAAGAACATACACTGGGGAGAAGACTGCCTCTTCAGTAAATGGTGCTAGGAAAACTGGACATCCATATGTGGAAGAATGAAACTAGACCCGTACCTCATGTCATATACCAAAATCAACTCAAAATGGATTAAAGATTTAAATATGAAACTGAAAACTGTAAAACTCCTAAAAGAAAACATCAGGGAAACATGTCAGGAAGTAGAAGTTGACAAAGGCTTTATGAATATGACCCCAAAACACAGGCAACAAAAGGAAAAATAAACAAATGGGATTACATCAAACTTAAAAGCTCCTGCACAGTAAAAGAAACAATTAACGGAGTGGAAAAATAATCTACATAGTGGGAGAAAATATTTCCAGACTATGCATCCAACAAAGGATTAATATCCAGCATATACAAGGAACTCAAACAACTTAAAAGTAAAAATCCAAATAACCTGGTTAAAAAGTGGGTGAAGGAGCTAAATAGGCATTTCTCAGAAGAAGACATACAAGTTGCCAATGGACACATAGAAAAATGTTCAACATCACTCATCATCAGGAAAATGCAAATCAAAACCACATTGAGATATCATCTCACCCCAGGTTGACTGGCTACTATCAAAAAGACAGAGAATAACAAATGCTGGTAAGGATGCAGAGAAAGGGGAACACTCCTACACATCATGGAAAACAGTATGGCAGTTCCTCAAACAACTACAAATACAACTGCTGTGTGATCCACCAATTCCACTGCTGAGTATGTACCCAAAGGAATGGAAATCATCATTTTGAAGAGATACCTGCATTTCCTTGTTTATCACAGCTCTATTTACAATAGCCAAGGGTTGGAACCAACCTAAATGTCCATCATTGGCTGACTGGATAAGAAAAATGTGGTATATATACACGCAATGGAATACTACTCTGCCATAAATGTTTATCACAGCTCTATTTACAATAGCCAAGGGTTGGAACCAACCTAAATGTCCATCACTGGCTGACTGGATAAGAAAAATGTGGTATATATACACGCAATGGAATACTACTCTGCCATAAAAAAGAATGAAATACTTCCATTTGCAGCAACATGGATGAACTTAGAGAAAATCATGTTAAGTGAAATAAGCCAGGCACAGAAAGAGAAATACCGCATGTTCTCATTCATAAGTGGGAGATAAAAGATAAACAAGGAAATGTTAAAAAAGAAAGAAAGATATAACAATCACAATAATACAATGAACTTTCAAAAAGTGAGAACAGAACTGAGGATAACAGAGGTAGGAAGGGGGAGGAGGAGGGACATTAAGGGAGGAACTTGTAAAGGGATATGAAAACTGATTACATTCTATGATATTAAATATACTAATTATCCTGATTTGAGCATCACATATTGCTCACAGGTATGGTGATGTTCAACTCTGTACCCCACAGATACGTACAATCAACTACGTTACAAAAATAAAATAAAATAAAATAAAATAAGGGCTAGATTTGTCTGTAACAGAAAACTTTAAAATAACAGAAACTTCAGTTAGTCTAGGTTTGTTTTTCTCAACTTGAAAGTTTGAGTAGGTGGTCCAGGTTGGTATGACACTACAAGGTGCCAAAGACCCAGTCTCTGATTATGTGTTTTTTGCAGTTCCACCTCCTAGTCCAAGAGAATGGCATCCACATTTCAGACATCAGGCTGGAGAAAGAGAAATCAGGAGGGGGAAAGAGCACCCACATGTACACACACAAACATGCATGCACATACACACACACCTTGTGCCTTAAGGAAGATTCCTGGAAACTGCTATAAGACACTTCTGTCTAAATTGCATTGGTTATAACTTAATATACATTGACATTGCTAGCTGCNAAGACACTTCTGTCTAAATTGCATTGGTTATAACTTAATATACATTGACATTGCTAGCTGCAAAAGATGCTAGAAATTATGGTCTTTATTCTGGTTTGCAGTGTACCTGGTTAAAAATAATATAATTCAATTACCATAAAATAAGGGTCAGCAAACCTTTTCTGTAATGGACCAAACTGTAAATATTTCAGGCTTTCAGGGCTACTTTATTTGTTACAACTATCCAACTCTCCTTGTAGTAGTGTGAAAGCAATGGAAAATATGTAAATCAATGGGGGTAGCTGTGTTCCAATAAAACTTTGTTTACAAAAACGGGTGGCAGGTTCGATTTGGGCTACTGTTTACCAGTCCCTGCCATAGCAGAAGGCAGGAGAAAGTGGACAATGAGGGACAAATAACAGTCTGAGGCATGGTTTTGAATATGAATTGCTGTCAGCTTTATAAATACTTGAACAAACTTTTTGTTAAATTTAGCAAAGTGTGCAAATTGGTCATTCAGTGAATGGTCAATACATAAGTCAATTTATGATATTGTGAATGAGATATTGATCTAAAAATTATATCTTTTTAGTTGGTTGTTTTCTGTTTATGAGAGCTATGATTTTTGTACATTGCTCTTATATCCACCAACCTTGCTGTCTCAGTCTGTTTCTGCTGCTTATAACAAAATACCTGAAACTGGATGATTTATAGAAAAACAAAATGTATTGCTTATAGTTTCAGAGGCTGGGAAGTCCAAAGTTCAGGGAACACATCTGGTGAGGGTCTTGTGGCAACAGTGACCAGGGGTCTCACATGGCAGAAATGGTGTTGCAGAGAGTTCCTCATGC
>NW_007728985.1:207428-213532 GCF_000696425.1 Galeopterus variegatus | reverse complement strand
ACAAATACATTCATTTTGTCCTCAAAATCTTAAATTGTTTCCACTCAAAGGTCCAAAGTCCAAAGTCCCATCTGTGAAGTCAAAACAAGTTATCTATTTCCAAGATACGATGGTGGGCCAAACATAGGGTACATATTCCTATTCAAAAAGGGAGAAATAACCCAAAAGAAAGGTGTAATAGGCCAATTTACAACATTTTGCCCCTGACCCTTCAAAACTCATGTCCTTTTCCCATACAAATACATTCATTTTGTCCTCAAAATCTTAAATTGTTTCCACTCAAAGGTCCAAAGTCCCATCTGTGAAGTCAAAACAAGTTATCTATTTCCAAGATACGATGGTGGTCCAAACATAGGGTACATATTCCTATTCAAAAAGGGAGAAATAACCCAAAAGAAAGGTGTAATAGGTCTCAAACCAGTCCAAAACCCAGCAGGCCAGGCATTAAATCTCAAACCTGGCAAATCCTGTACCTTGACTCCGTGTTCAATGTCCTCTGCATGCTGGCATGGGGACTGGATCCCCAGGTCCTCGGGCAGCTCCTCTCCTGAGGCTTTCCTGGTCTCAGCCACACTTCAGCTCTCCCAGGCTGCTGTTCCACTCTGATAGCTCCACAAGTCTGGGGTCTCCGTGGCAGTCCTGCTGTCATGGCTCCACTAGGCATGGAGCTGATGGGGTTTCTCTGCAGCAACTCCTACCCCACATTTATGCTCAGCATTGCTCTCATGAAGGCCATCTATGGTGAATCTGTCCTTGTAACAAATCTCTTCCTGGGCCCCCAGGCTTTTCCATACACCATTTGAAATTGGGGCAGAGGTTTCCAAGCCTTCAAAGCTCTGGCATTCTGCAAGCCTGAAGACCTAACACCACACGGACACTGCCAAGGCTTCCAGCTTGTATTTTCCAAAGCTGTGGGTCTGGCCACACCTGGGGCCAATTTAGCTATAGCTGGAGCATCCAAAGCAGCTGGGGTGCTGGTGCTGGAAACAGCTTCCTAAGGCAGTCCTGGGCAGCCAGCCTGTGGAGGGCACCTCAGGCTTGTTCCCCAAGACCATTCCGTCTCCCTAGATCTTTGGGCCTGAAATGGAAGGGTTGACCCCAGAGGCTTCCGCAGTGTCTGCAGGGCCTTCCCCCTTCTCTTGATAATCCCTTTCATTTGTACGAATCTTCTTAGCACCATTGCATTTTTCTCCTAAAATACCGTCTGCTTCTCTACTAAATTGCCAGGCTGCAAATTTTCCAACTCTTTATGACCTGCTTCCCTTTTAAATTCTGGCTTTATGTCCTGTCTTTGCTGCTATAACTCAGCATAGGCTGTTACAAGTAGCTGTGCAGCTTCCTGAATGCTTTGCTGCTTAGACATTTCTTCCACCAAATATCCTGGGTCAGCACCTTTAAGTTCCACATTTCATAAAACTTTTGAGCACGAATAGAATGCAGCCAAGTTCCTTGCCAGTTCATAGCAAGGGTGACATTTGCCTCAGTTTCCAATAAACTCCTTGTTTCTATCTGAGACCTCCTTAGAATGGTCTTTACAGTTCATATTTCCATAAGCATTGTGGTCACCACCATTTAACCAGTCTCTAAAACATCCCAAAATTTCCCTGGTGTTCTTATCTTCTAAATTCTCACTAGCATCTGTACTTTTTCTAGCCTGCTCCTTAAAATTTTTCCAGCCTCTCCTCAGCACCCAGTTCCAAAACTGCTTTCACATTTTCAAGTATTTGTTATAAGCAACACCCCACTTCTCTGGTATTAATTTTCTATATTAGTCTGTTTTTGTTGCTTATAATAAAATACCTGGAACCGGGTAATTTATCAGAAAACAAAAATTATTGCTTACAGTTTCAGAGGCTGGGAAGTTCAAAGACCAGGGAACACATCTGGTGAGGATCTTGGTGGTGGTGACAGTGACCAAGGGGTCTCACATGGCAGAAAATAGTGGAGCAGAAAGAGAGATAGTTCCCCAAGCACTCTCCTTTTAAAGCCCTCAGAACCACACCCCTGATCACCATTATTAATTCATACACTATGGCATGGTCCTACAATTTTACCACATCATCGGGGATCCACCTTTCAATTGCCATAATAAGATTTCCCACCCTCAACAGTTACAGTTGGGATTTAAGCTTCAGTGAGGTGGCGGGGGTGGGGAGAGGGGCAGTGGTCATTCAATCTACAGCACTTGCTAAACTCTCCTATTATCTCTAACAGTTTGTCCATAGAGTACATTGGATTTTCTACATTAACTATTACACTATCTGGGGGAAAAGAATTCACCAAGGAATTTGGAGACAGTGAATTATTTGAGGCAATGTGATGTTGTTTTAGGAATGTAGTCAGTCTGGTGGAGATGCGTAGGATGAACTGAAGTAAGGAAAAACTTGAAGCAAGGAGGCCAAGTAGGGGATTGCAATAGACAGTGAGAGGTGAGCTGACAGAGTTTAGCGCAGCAGCAGTAGGAATAGGGAGACGACACTCAATTGAGAGGATGGAACCAAAGAATTGGCACCTGAGTTTACTGTGTGGATGATCAAGGAAGTGAGAAAGACTGCCGAGGTTCAATCATGACCTCCCAGAACGGAGAAGCACAAGCTCAAATGTCTGCAGGTGCCCAGCAGGTGAGCAAATGAGTGAAAGGGGCTTCTATCTCCCCAGTTGGAGGGCAGGGGCCTTCTGGGTGCCCAGCCACAGAAGTATTTCTCGGGCCCCTGGAGGCATGCTGCTCAGACTCTGAATACCACTGCGACAGGCTGGGGGTGGGGAGGGAAGACCATTCCTTTTGAGACTCCTACAGCAGGGGAAATAAAAAAAATTATCAATATTTCACATTTTAAAAATCTCAAACTACCCTGTTAAATAGGTATGAAATACTTTCCAGACTATGGGTATGTAACCGCTCCCACCCTAAACACTCAAGATGGATAATGGTAATTATTATAAAAGTCAGCGTTTCTACATGCCCTAACAATACCTAAGAGCTAACATTTATGTAATATTTTGTGGTTCTTAAAGTACTTTAAAAACAAAAACCATCCATCTAATCATTTCATTAAATATGATCCCATGTCGATTAGTAGTAATATTGCTGGGAAGGGATGAAGGCCTTCCTGCCTTGTAACCCCGAGGTCTCCCACCTCTGCTACATGAATGGGAGGGGTAGTGGTCATCTCTGGATTGTGTGTACATGCATGCATGCTGTGCATTTTGGTTACTGCAAAGAGCTAAGAATGCCCCAAGTAATCTGAAAATCAGGATTAACATGTCACCTCTAGAAAAACTGCTTCTATGTGAATGGGTAGCCAGTGTTCCTGTGACATGAGGGTTTTCTCTCCAGCTGGGACATTGAGACCTGGTGATGCTTCTGGTTTTCCTAGATCTCTTGTACATATTCTCTTGGTTGGTTTGGCGACCGCTCCTCCTGTTGCTACTGATTTATGTGGGCTTTCATGTTGCTCAGTAAACTCGCTGAGACCTCTAGGTTGGCTCATGACCCATGTCAATTTCACTGAACTCTTCCCACCTAAACTCACAAAGACACAAACCCTGCTTTGAGCTTCTTTAAGAAATTTAAAACTCTTACAGTGTCATGAAAATCAACTACAATGTATATTGAGAAGTTAAAATTTAAAAAAAAAGAAAGAAATTTAAAACTCTGCTAACCTGGAATAAAATATATCTGGTAAGTAAAGAACAGATTAAGTATACTGCAGTTGTTGATAACATGAGGAATTTGGAAACAGCCCAAAGATCTCATCATAGGGCTTTATGTTCCCTGTTTATTTATTATCATGAGCAAATAATGATAGAGCTACTCAATGAAATGTTATTTGTTCATTGAAAAATGGTGGTAGCCACACAAAACAATACATCATATAACGAGAGGGGAGGGAGCAGTCAAGAAATTGAATGTATCCTGTGGTTTTTATCAAGTTAAATAAAAAGGAAAATGGCAAGAAGGAAATACCAACATGCTCACATTGGACATTTAGCATATAGCACATTCAAACAGAAAAAAAAAGTCTTGTCAAGCAACATTTTGTAAGAACTGCAAATTAACTAGCATCTCAACTGTTATGAACAGGTTTGGTTTAGATGTTGGCCAAAAATAATACCAGGAAGGGTTCCTTAATTGAAGACTTGACAAAGATAGCAGGAACTCGATGAGATGACTGAACCCATGCTACAAAGCAGGAATTCTACACACTTTTACAAGACAGCTAACAAAAGCATGGTGAAGAATCAGACTATTTAGACTGTAGTCAGACTATTTGCTATTTGCAAGGCTTTGGGCAAATTACTTAACCTCTTTGTGCCTCAATTTCCTCTTCTTTAACATGGGGTTGTTGAGGATGAAATAATACTGCCTAGCATATAGCAAGTACTCAATAAGTTACTAGAAGCATTCTGATATTGATGCTCTTTCTTTTCTTGCTAAGAAAATGTTGAGGAGCAGTAGCCACATGTAGCAAAAGAATGATGGTATTAAGTGTTGTCAACTTTTTTTTTGATTCATCTATTTGATCATCAAAGGCTTCTCCCTGGGTGGTGTAGCCCTGGAGGTCTCTCTCTCTCTCTGATCTGGGAGCTCTGTGGTCTCTCCTTTGGGTGGAAAATTAACTCTATATATGGAATCCAGAATGAAGTTGATTTCCACAAGTGGGTAGAAAAGCAGACGCCATGGCGTTTCCTGTGCAAACCATCCCACGCCCTCCTCCCCACTCTGCAGCACACCAGGGGTGTCACAGCTCCAATGTGCAGCCCACATTATGTTAGGCATTACTAGTGGAAAGGAAGGATGGAAGGGTTACGGGTGAGTCAATGGCAAGAAGGAGGGAGTGTCATTAGGAGGGGGACAGAATGGGATGACGGACTAGCAATCATGCTCTGCCCCAAAATAGCTTTGTGACCTTGGTCAAGTGGATTCACTCTGACTCTTGATTCTTTCCAACATCAACATCCCATGAATCTATGCACCCTCCCAGCGATCACTTCCTTTGAAAAGACAGGGAACACTGCAGGCCCTCACAGCCCTCTGCTGATTTACATGATCCCGGGCAGCTTGTGACGCCCCCCAAACCCTTTCTTCAGTGATAAAGGCTGACTGGCATGAGGCTGAATTTCAGGCTGTTCAGCAGTAGTCCTGCGTGGGGTGGGGGTGGATGTGTCAGCTCCCCACCTGCACAGACTGGAGCCCTGCATTTGCTACTGCCACCGCATCTTTGGGAACCTTTGCACTGCCCCTTTCTCCCTCCCAGCACCATTCTCAATTGTTCTGGCTGATTTCTCCGTTTCATTTTCAGAAGTTCAGTTTACTTTTGGCTTTAACTTGGAGCTTTGGTGATGAAAGAGAGGAGATCATATTTCTTCTAGCCAGAACTATATTTTCAGGGCAAGCTGCCTGGACCCGCTAGAAATAAAACAAGAGGAGACAGGAGGTCATGGGCAAATCTCACCCAGCTCCCTCCTGGTAGGAGAAGAGCCCCATGCAAATTTAGTCTCTGGAAGGTTGAGCCCAACCCAGCTTGCGGTGTGGATGCTGGGTGGATCGCTTGAAAGGAGGGCTCTTTTCTTGATTCTGGATGGAGCTGCCTCCAATCTGTTCTCTACTCCCAAATTCTCATGACTGCTTGAGGTCCAGGATAGGTCTTAATCTTTGACTCCTGTAATGTTAGAACTAGGGGAATCCCCCAAAGCCATTGTGCAGTGACACTGAGACCCTGTTTGGAGCTTCTGCCAAAAGCCATAGCAAATATGGCTGGTGCAGAACACACTGTGGGAGGCCATGTAGTTGGATTAGGAACCTTGTAATTTCATATTCGCTTCGTGTGTGTGTGTGTGTGTGTGTGTGTGTGTGTGTGTGAGATCAATATACACACATGCGCAGATATGAAGCAGGTGACTGAAGAATGAATGGTCTGTTTGCAAAGGCATCTGAAATACTCACTCCAGGACAGCAAACAGCAGTAAGTTCAGGTCTTATGATCTAATAATAGTATTTATGTGTATACAATATTTATTGAGCTAAATATTACATCATTTTTTTATTTTTCCTTTTTGTCTTTTTTCGTGTCCGGCAATGGATTGCAACCCTCAGTGTCACG
>NW_007728985.1:204468-206231 GCF_000696425.1 Galeopterus variegatus | reverse complement strand
GGGCCGGCCCTAAATATTACATCATTTAATGTTCACTACAATCTTGTCAGGTTGGGGCCACTATTATCCACATTTAATGGATGGAGAAACAGAGGCTTAGAAAAGTTAACTCTTCCAAACTGACAAAGCTGGTAAAGGTGAAAACAGAATTTAAATAGTAGTCAGTCTACACAGGCTGTGCAGCTGTCAGGCAAACTGTATTACTTCCCTGCATTTGGTCTCTGTCCCAATGATATGGTAAATACCATTAATTTTACAATGAATTTCATTTGGTGTAGGTTAAGAGCCAGGATTTTGGAGCTTTACTTTCCAGGCTTAAAACCCATTCTGCTGTCTATTCTATTTGTTGTTGTAATCTTGGGCAAGTTGCTTAACCTCTGTTCCTTAGTTTCCTTATCTATAAAATGTGGATCATAGCAGTATCAGTCTCATAGTGTTATTCTGAGGGTTGAATGAGATAACACACGGAAAGCTCTTAGGACAGAGTAATGCTAGCCCTTCTTATCAAATGTGAGCTATTTTTAATAACATATATTTACTGATAACCTACTGTATGCCAGCTACTAGGTTCATAGAAGTAGGCAGAGGAGAGGAATAGAATAATATACGGCTAATAAGAAAAGTTATGGGAAGGAAGGGACAGATATTTAAACCAATTATGATATAAAGCATTATAATCCATAGTGGATCACTAAGAAAGGATCAACAGGCAGGAGATAAAGCTGCAAATGGAGGTTTGGGACCAGACTTGGAAGGAATCTGCATGTGCTAAGGGTTTGGGGCTTCACCCTACACAGGAAACCAAGGAGCTGGGGTGTTTTAAAAATAGGGGATGGCACAATTATTTAAGGGCTTCACTAACTTCTGTCTGAACCCCATTTAACAAGAAGTGAGCATAAGAAAAGATCCACGAGGAGAAGAATGGTCCTTATGAGAACATTTTTGCCAGATTTTTAAAAATTCTATCTGCAGCCAATCTGTAGATCTCATAACATAAAAATATTCTCTGTACCAATNAAAAATTCTATCTGCAGCCAATCTGTAGATCTCATAACATAAAAATATTCTCTGTACCAATAGAGGACTTCAAATCATTTTATATCCTGATCCCATATGCATCGTGCAAATGACTCTCATTGACTTAATACCTCTGGCACCCTCTAGTATACATGAAATATGCTTTATAAATAGTAACATAGCCCATGCTGCCAGGGGCTCCTCTTGACACAGACAAAGATGACAGTGTATTCTCTTAAGAATATGAGATAATTCATGAGGCAGTTCTCTCACTACGTATGCCAGAGAAGGTTTGAGCTGGGACATAATCTCCAGGGAACAGGAACAATTTTAAATGTCAAAGCTAGGGTTGGCTGATTTTTATAGCAGTAAACCCAACCTGTTCCACCAGTTCTAATCTGCGTGACTTATTAAGTGACCAGCGTGATCAGCCAGTTATTCTCTGCTATGTACGTCCAGCTCAAACACAGAGAGCTAAAGGAAGTGGAAAATCCCAGGTTAATAAGGAAAAAGCCAAGGATGTGCGTAAGGATTTAGCATAAAATGTTCATCATGGTGTTGATGAACAACAATTGGTAAAGTGCTTAAACATTACAGTATATCTGCAAGACTCAGTACTTCGTAGTTATTGAAAAGGATGTAGAAGAGAATATAATGACAACTCAAGGTGGTTGTACTATACGATTATGTTGTTTAGAAAAGCTTCTAATGTGGTGTGCACAATAAAATCTTATTTTTTTTTTTTT
>NW_007728985.1:200137-203430 GCF_000696425.1 Galeopterus variegatus | reverse complement strand
CAGTGAGCGGGAACCGGTCTGTATGTGGGATCCGAACCCTCGGCAGGAGCGCCCCCGCGCTTCCCAAGCAGCGCACTATAGCAGTGCGCCACCGGGCCGGCCCTAAAATCTTATTTTTGTAAAAGAAAAAAGGTTTATATTTTAATAGCTATTATCTCTAGGTGGTGAGATTTTAGGTGATTTTGAAATTCTTTTGCTTATGCGTACTATTTAATTTTTCTATAGTGAAGGTCTATTAATCTTGTACCAAAAGTCATTTCAAAATAATAAGAAAATCATCCTCGCCTCTCCTTGGATGCTGCCTACAGAGATGGAAGACATCTTCTGCTTGGCATCATGGTCACCCTCAGACCCCTCGTGAAGCCAAAATCATCAAAAATGGACCAAGTTCATCCATCACCAGTCAGACTGATACATCGAAATTAGTGTGACTAGCTGAGTCCCAGAAGCACTGACAACAGGGTGCAGAGAAGATTCAAGGGCCAGATCTTGCTGCCCAACGTTGGTTATGGGAACAAAGAGAAATGAAGCATGGGCTGCCCAGTGGCTTCCAGAAATTTCTGGTCCACAATATCAAAGAGCTGGAAGTGTTGCTGGTGTGCAACAAATCTCAGTGTGCTGAAGTTGCTCAAAATGCTTCCTCCAAGAATGGTGAAAGCCACTGTGGAAAGAGTAGCTCAGCTGGCCCTCAGAGTCCCAGGCCTCAAGGCTACGCACTGAGGAAAATGAACAGACAGCTCAGGGGCATGTTTTATTTGTGTTAAATAAAACCACAAGTACTCTGTCATCTGGCATCTCCCCTCCCCCTTAAAAACACAAAACAAAAGCAACAAAAGGAGAAAATCTAAATAAAATGGAATGAAAGTAGTATTTGTGGGTGGTTCTTCATACATGCCGCACATTTGGTTCTCATAGCAATCCTATGAGATGGTGCTGTGGACTGACTGAATTGTGTACCCAAAGTTCATATATTAGAAGCTTAATTCCCACTGTAACTGCTGAGGGTGGGAAATCCTATTACGGTAATTGATAGGTGGGGCTTTGCAGAGGTGATTAGATTCTGAGGACCATGTCCTAATGAATGGATTAAGAATGGTGATCAGGGCCGTGGTAAATAGTGTGAGGGCTTTAAAAGAAGAGCACAGGAGAGGTTTGTCTCTCTGCTCCACCATGCTAGCTATGCGATACCCTGCACTGCTGTATTACCTCACCAGATGTGTTCACTGGAGGAGCAGTTTAATCTTCAAGAACTTGTCCCTTGCATTCACAACCTGGCTAACAGGTGCAAGAGGCCTAGCTTTCAGCCTATCTCAGATTTTGACATGCCTTTCTCACTAAGTTTAATCATTTCTAGCTTTTGACTTAAAGTAAGGGACGTGACTCTTTTTCTCACTTGAACACTTACAGGCCATTGTAGAGTTATTAACTGGCCTAATTTCAATATTGTTGTGTCTCTGGGACTAGGGAGGCTCACAGAGAAGGAAAAAGATGGGGAATGACTGGTGGGTGAAGCAGTCAGAAAATACACAATACTTATCAATGAAGTTTGCTGTCTTACATGGGCACTGTTTGTGGCACCCCCAAACAATTACAATAATAACATCAAAGACCTTATCACAGATCACCATAACTGATGTAATAATGAAAAAGTCTGATATGTTGTGAGAATTACCAAAATGTGACACAGAAACTTGAAATGAGCACATAATGCTGGGAAAATGGCACCAGTAGATTTCTTGATGCAGGGTTGCCACAAAACTTCAATATGTAAAATAATGTAATATCTGTGAAGTGCAATAAAGTGAAATGCAATAAAATGAAATATGCCTGTATATGAAACACCCACAGTGAACACTATGCTCAGTGGAGAAATATTGAACACTCTTTCTGTAAGACCAGTAACAAGACAAGAATACCCACCTTCATCACTTCTTTTTTTTTTTTCCTTTTTGTCTTTTTTCGTGTCTGGCAATGGATTGCAACCCTCAGTGTCGCGCCTGTACCGGACCGGACTGGCAACGGGATCGCAGCCCTCGGCGTTGCACCCGCACCTCGCTCAGCCAGTGAGCGGGAACCGGTCTGTATGTGGGATCCGAACCCTCGGCGGGAGCGCCTCCACACTCCCAAGCGGCGCACTGTAGCAGTGCGCCACCGGGCCAGCCCCTCACCTTCATCACTTCTATTCAGCAGAGTACTGGCAGTTCTAAAAAGTGCAATCAGGTAAGAAAAAGAAATAAAAGTCATCTAAATTAGAAAGGAAGAAGTAAAATTATCTTTGCTTACAGATGATATGATCTTATATGTAGGAAATCCTAAAGGTTCAAAAACAAAACCTGTTAGAACTATCAGATAAGTTCACAAAGTAGAAGGACACAAAGTCAACTCATAAAGATCAGTTGCATTTCTATACACTAACAATAAACAGTCTGAATGGGAAATAGATACAGCAGGCAGAAAATTATTAAGGACATATTTAATACCATCACTTAAATGGATATGATGGACATCTGTAGACTGCTTCACACAACAACAGTAGAATACACATATTTTCCAAGTTCATGTGTAACTTTCACTAAGGGAGATCCCATTCTGGGGCATAAAATGCACTTTAACAAACTTAAAGAATATAAATAATAAATGTCTTCTCAGACCACAATGAAAGTGTATTAGGTCATTTCTGTTGCTTATAACAGAAATACCAAAACTGGGTAATTTATAAAGAAATAGAATTTACTTCTTACATTTTTGGAGGCTGGGAAGTCCAAAGTCTAGGGAACACATCTGGTGAGGGCATTGTTCTTGTTGGTTGTGACTCTACAGCAATGCAGGGTGTCACATGGCAAGACTGGCAGAAGCAAGAGAGAGCTAAGCTCCTCAGTTGCTCTCCTTACAAAGCCATCATAACCATGCCCATGACCACCACTAAACCATCACTGGATTAATCCATTCATTAGGGCATGGTCCTCTCAATCCAGTCACCTCTTCAAGGCCCCACCTTTCAATTACTATAATAGAATTCCCCACCCTTTTAACGCTGTCACATTGGGGATTAAGTTTCTACTACATGAAACTTTTGGGGACACAATTCAATCCATATCAAAATTAAACTAGAAATCCATAACAGAAAGATAGCTAGAAAAATCCCAAAATACTTGGAGATTAAACAACATATTTCTAGGGGCCGGCCCGGTGGCGCACTGGATAAGTGCACCGCTTGGGAAGCGCGGCGGTGCTCCTGCCCGAGGGTTTGGATCCCACATACAGACCGGTTCCCGCTCACTGGCTGAGCGAGG
>NW_007728985.1:172073-198914 GCF_000696425.1 Galeopterus variegatus | reverse complement strand
AAAAAAAAAAAAAGAAGTTTTAAAATATTTTGAACTAAATGAAAATGAAAGCACAACTTATTAAAATTTGTGAGATTCAGTGAAAGCAGCACTTAGAGGAATATTTTTAGGATTTAATGCATATGTTAGGAAAGAAGAAAGATCTAAGTCAATCATTTAAGCTTCCATCTTAGAAAACTAGAAAAAGAAGAGTAATTTTAATCCAAAGTAAGTAGAAAAAAATAAAAAATAAATATTAGAGCAGAAATCAATTAAATTAAAAACAGGAAATTAACAGAGAAGATCAACAAAACTGAAATCATTCTTTGAAAAGGTAGATAAAATTGAGAAGCCTCTACCTCTACTAAGAAGACAGAAAGCAAGAATGAAAAAGAGAGAAATACACACACACACACACACACACAAAAAAAAACTAAGAAAAAAAAGAGAGAGAACTTGAATTACTAATACCAAAAATGAAAGGAGACATCACTACAGTTACCAAGGACATTAAAAGAATGATAAAGAAATATTACAAACAACTCTATGCTCACAAATTTGATAATCTGAATAAAATGTACCCACTCCTTGATAAACACAATCTGCAAAAACAAACACACAAGAAGAAATCAACATTCTAAATGGGCCTCTCTATATATATATATTAAAGAAGTTGACTCAATAATTAATCATCTAAAACAGAAAGCACCAGGCCCAGATGGTTTTACTGGTGAATTCTACCAAAAATTTAGGGAAAAAGTTAAACCAATTCTCTATAATTTTCTCAATTTTGCTTTGACCTAAAACTACTCTAAAAACTAAGTCTATTAAAAAAAAACACAAAAAAACAAAAAAAGAGGGATAAACCTTTACTACATCCTTTACTACATTAAGCCATTGAGAATTCAGGCTGTTTGTTATAGCACCATTGCCTGTCCTTCCTTAACTCATACACGTTCATGTTACTGTTATTCCATTTTACAGATGAAGCAACTAAGGTCCATAGAGATGAAGCAACTTTTCTAAAAGTGCAGAGCTATACAGGGTAGAATTGGGACTACACCAATGCCTGTTACACTCTAAATCCATAGACCGTACAACCTCCTACAGAGAGTTATACTTTATTACCCAGGTACCTGGATGGAAAGGCAACAAAGCTTTAAGATATACTAATTTTTAGAGTTACTATCAGCTATACCCATGAGCTGATGGGGGTATGTGTTAAAGCCTGAGATACATTAAAATCATTTGAGGTGCTGGTTAAAAACCACCAGTTCCAGGATCCCATTTTCATAGATTCTGATTCAGTAGTTCAGAGGAAGGGTTATGAAATCTGTATTTTTAACAAATAAAATTTGTGCCCATAAGTTTATGAGGTAGTTGACCTCAGTGGTAAACAAGTGCCATCTTTCTGGCTTCCCTGCCTATGAATTCCACCTATTTGGGGGTAAATTCCCCTTCCTTTTGGGTCAAGATGTAAGACAGAGTCCACCACCCACCATAGAAACTGAAAATGACACTTACATACTTTCCCACATCTCCGGCAAATGACCTGGGCTCAACCCTTCAGACACACCTGCCCCAGACTTGTGATCAAAGTTAATGAAGGAAAGGAGACCTGAGAGGGACCACATGACCAAATTTGTGATGTCAGCAATGCAAGTGACAGTATTGGAAGCATCTTCAACAGAGAAGTCCTGTGGTGAGGTTTTAGGATCATTCTAAACATATATAGTCCCATACCCAGCTCTCCTGCTTTCCTGTCCTTTCTGTGAGCCACCCAAAACCCTGTTAATAAACAGTATTTCAGCTTAAATCCACAAGAGTGGATGCCTTGCTGTTTACTATTAAGAACCCTGGTTGCTGTTGAAACTGGTCCTATTGAAACTGCAGCCAACAGTGGTACAGTCTCACCCACCCAAAAGCAATTTCAGTTAATAAACAGTATTTCAGCTTAAATCCACAAGAGTGGATGCCTTGCTGTTTACTATTAAGGACCCTGGTTGCTGTTGAAACTGGTCCTATTGAAACTGCAGCCAACAGTGGTACAGTCTCACCCACCCAAAAGCAATTTCGAAATACCTAAAGGTTTTACCACTGAAACACAGTAGAGGGCACATCTAGTCTGTAGCAATGATTTATAAAGCTACCTTTTCCTCTTCATCCACTTTATTCACACCTTGCACACCTGAAACCCACACCTAGCCCCATCCCCGGACTATAAAGGGACTCCCTTTTTCTTCTTGTTCTACCTTTCCCCGTTGCCTCTCAATTCTGCCATAGAAAAACCTCTGGAGAACTTTTCTGGCAAAGGCAGAATTGTCTCAGGGGGCAGCACAATGTTTAAGGCTGAACTGGCAAAGGCAGGGTCCACTTTAATGAACTTGGGAGAGGAAATCTGAGAATTTTCATGTTTATAATCTCTCTGTTGTCACGTATCCTAAAAGTGAATGAGGTCACCTCACCCATTCTCCTGCTGCTTCACAGTACCATGCAGCTGGAAGTAGTAATAGGTTTTCCAATGGGAAACCCAGTCTTCAAATAGCCTTGTTGTCCTGCTTATGAGAGTGTGATGAGCAGAGAATTGAATGGAGTACACCACAACCCCAAAACTTGCATTCTAGAAAAGCACAAGGTATGTAAATCTCAGGACACACTCCCAATTGGGCAAGAGAAATACTTGTCTTTGTTTTTCTTTAACAACTCTATAGTTTAGCCTTTATCCACCTGGAGGCAGAAACTCGTTCTCAGTCTATTCAGGGTTCCCCTTTCTCCCAGAGTTTGCATCCGAGTTCCAGGACATCCAGCCCTTGGTAACCATCTACAAGGCTGGAAGATGCTCAGACATACAACATTTACTCTCCTCATTGGTCCACAGATGTGCCTTTCTCTTATCCCTATTTCTGACCTCCCAGCCTCTCCAAGTGTGGCTCTTTTTGCTTCTCTCATCCCACTTTTGGATCCAATTTTTGGTGCATCTGCACTTTCTGCTCGGCAGCATGTGAGAATTCTATGAGCCTGCTTCAGCCCATCATCCCAAACACCCCACGGAACCATCTTCTCTCCTTGCTCCTGCTTCCTGCCAAGTGCAGGATGAACTAAGGAGGCTTACCACCCTTCAGGTTCCACCTGGAAAGCAAGAATAGACGTCCTCTGCACTCGATTCCTCAAACCTGCCTGGTTTTCTCTCATTCCCCCTCCTTCCACCCTCAGGGTGCAGCCCAGGGAAGGCAAGGCACAGAGCACCCAGGGAATTCTGTAAAGCTAGTTTTGAGGGTGGGAAACTGGCTCTGAGTCATTAAGTATTCTTTAGAATCTTTTGTCCTATGCCCAGCTTTCTTTCTGGTACCTGTTGTGGGTTAGGCATTTAAAACTAAAAAGGCTTCTCTCCCTCTGTGCTGTGTCATTCCTACCCCGAGGCAAAGTGCATTGAACTGCTCCCAAGCTTGAGTGGGAGGAGGAGCCAGAGGAAATTCCTGGGGTCAGGGTGGGGGTGCGCAGTGGTTAGTGTCTTAAAATATTCCACCACAGGGGTCCGATATCAATTCAAGTTTCCCCTTTCTTCCAGAGTTTGCATCCAAGTTCCATGTTTTGCTGAGGTTTTTGTTGTTGTTGTTGTTTTATTTTTGTTTTTTGGCTTTTAGATGAATTTCCAAGAACATCAAGCTCCTACTCTGTCTTCCCAGTTAAATAGTGATTAGATTATAAGGCACAGTGTTCAGAAGGGCTAATGTAATTGATTCTTTTGATCGTGTTCATTTATTTAAAGAGCAGAGATTGTGTTATTTTTATATATTATACAAGTGCAACTGTGGGGTACATTTGAGATCATTGCTGTAAAACAAAGTACAACGTTTTCCTCTTCCTGACTTCATATAGACAGCGTCACACGGCACCTACCCTATCGTGTCTGGATTCCTTTTTCTAAGCTAAATATTTGTGAGATTCACTCATGTCATTTTGTGTATTTTTTATTACTGTGTTGTATTTCATTGTATAAATAGCCAGAATTTATCTGTCCTCTCGTTGGTGGACATTTGGATTGTTCCCAGTTTTGGATTATTACAGAAAAAGCTGCTGTGAACCTTCTTGTGCATGTGTTCTGGTAGCACGGGCTTCATTCCTCTTAAGTATATACTTAGAGATAGGATTGCTGTGTCAAAGGATAGTTATATATTTAGCATTAGTATATGTTATTACAGAAAAAGCTGCTGTGAACCTTCTTGTGCATGTGTTCTGGTAGCACGGGCTTCATTCCTCTTAAGTATATACTTAGAGATAGGATTGCTGTGTCAAAGGATAGTTATATATTTAGCATTAGTATATGAGAGTTTGGATGTGTTGTCTCCCCAAAACTCATGTGGAAATCTGATCCCCAATGTGGCAGTGTTGGAAACTGATTGAGTCATGGGGGTGGATCCCTCATGAATGGATTAATGCTCTCCCTGGGGGGTGGGGTTACTGAGTGAGTCCTTGCTCTATTAGTTCTTGTGAGAGCTGGTTGTTTAAAAGACCCTGGCACCTCCCCTCTCTCTCTCTTTCTCTCGCCATGTGATCTGCTTGTACCCACTGGCTGCCTGCCACTTTCCACCATGAGTAGAAGCAGCCTGAGGCCCACACCAGATGCAGCTGTCCCAGAATCATAAGCCAAATAAACCTCTGTTCTTTATAAATTACCCAGCCTCAGGTGTTCTGTTATAGCAACACAAAACAGACTAATACTGTATATAATGCCAAACAGCTTTCCAGGATTTGCAGGAATTTATACTCTCACCAGCAATGTGAGAGCATTTCAGTCGCTTGACATCCTAACCAATAATTTGTATCAGTCTTTAAACGTAGCCATTCCGATGGATGTTTCCTGTTTTCTCGTTGTGATTTCAATTTTCACTTCTGTGATGAGTAGTGATGTTGAACACCTCTCTGTACGCTTATTCACTATATAGAGATCCTCCTTTGTGATGTCTGTTCAAGTCTTCTGCCCCTTTTTCACTTAGGTGTTTATCTTTTTCTTATTGGTGCATAGGAGTCCTTTATACATTCTGGATACCAGTCCTTTCCTGGATGTGTGCATTGTAAATGTTTTCTCCTGGGCTGTGTCTTGCCTTATCACTCCCTTAGGGTGTCTGACTTTTCATGAGCAGTTCTTAATTTTAATGATGTCCAATCTATTAATTTTTTATAGTTAGTGTTTTTTGTGTCCTGTTTAGTAAACCTTTGCTTAATGCAAGTTCATAACGATATTTCTCCTATGTTTCTTACAAAAACTTTACTAGCACCATGCTCTAACCAGCTGAACTAACCGGCCCGTCGCTCAAAAACTTTATTGTTTACCTTTCAAATGTAGGTTTACTATCAATCTCAAATATTTTTTGTCTGATGTGAGGTAAGAGGCAATGCTCATTTTTTACATGTAGATGCATGATTGCTATAATTCCTTTATTAAAATGATTCTGCTCTGCCTTCGTGTTGTTATTGTGCATCAAGTGACTCTATGTATGTGGGTATACTCCTATTTCCGGGCCCCCTAGTTTATTCCATTGGTTGATTTACCTATCCTTAGTTCAATACTGCATTGTCTGAATCACTGCAGTTTTATGGATGTATTGGTGTGGGACAAACACAAACTGTAGTATTTTATCCTCTATGCTCTTACTCAGCAATAATCAACACAGATGACCCTACGTCAGTGATCAAATATGTGGTGATTTCTCCCCACTGGCGAGTAAGCAAGCAAGCAGTTTCTCAGCAGACACCAGCTGGGTGTCCTCTAATTCAATTCTGACACTATCTACCTGAAGATAGTGTCAGATCCCACAGGGTGAGGGCTCAGTCCCCAAGACTGCCTCCCACTTCAAATGCCAGTTGCAAGTCCAGGCCTCTGGAACTTCTAACAAACTAGCCATAAATCAGGGTTCCCACAACTCCTTCCTTGGGTTTGATTAGTTTGCTTTAGCATCTCCCAGAACTCAGGGAAACATGCACTTACTTTTACTGGTTTATTAAAAAGGATATTACGAAGGACACAGATGAAGAGCTGCGTAGGGTGAGGTGTGGGGAAGGGGCACGGAGCTTCCATGCCCTCCCTGGGTCTGCCACCTTCCAGGAATCTCCACATGTTCAGCTATCTGGATGCTCTCGGAACCCAGGCCTCTTGTTTTTTTGTTTTTTTAATTGAAGCGTAAATGACTACACATATCCATGGGGTACAAAGTTTACTATCAGTAGTTGTGTACAATATGTGATGGTCAAATCAGGATAGTTAGCTTATTCGTCTTTCCAATATGTAGTCATTCTTTGTGTCCATTAACAAATTTCTCATTAACTTCCTTCTCCCTCCCTCCCCCTTCCCACTTCTAGTAATCACAGTTCCATTCTCTCCTTCTAAAAGTTCAACGTATTGTTTCTTTCTCTCTCTCTCTCTTTATTATTTATTTGTTTACTTATTTATTCAGCTCCCACTTATGAGTGAGGACATGGGGTATTTCTCTTTCTGCACCTGGGTTGTTTCATTAACATAATTTTTTCCAAGCTCATCCATGTTGCTGAACCCTTCTGCACTGTTGGTGGGACTGTAAATTAGTACAACCATTATGGAGAATGGTGTGGAGGTTCCTTAAACAACTACAGATAGAACTACCATACGATCCAACAGTCCCACTACTGGGTATATGTCCATCAGATCGAAGGGATACCTGCACTCCCATGTTTATCGCAGCTCTATTAACAACAGCCAGGCTATGGAACCAAACCTAAATACACCAGCTGGATGACTGGTGTATTAGTTCATTTCTGTTACTTATAATAAAATACACAGAACTGGGTGTTTTATAAAGCTAACGAAATTTATTGCTTATGTTTTCAGAGGCTGGGAAGTCCAAAGTCCAGGAAACACATCTGGTGAGGGTCTTGGTGGTGGCGACAGCGACTCAGGGTATCACATGGCAAATATGGCAGAGCAAAGAGAGTTTCTCATGCACTCTCTTTTTAAAGCCCTTAGAACCATGCCTCTGACTACCATTATTAATCCACTTACTATAGCATGGTCTTACAATCTAATCACCTCTTCAATGCCCCACCTTTCAATTATGTAATAGCATTTCCCACCCTCAACAGTTACAGTGGGAATTAAGCTTCTAATATATATGAGCTTCGGGGGCCACAATTTAAGCTTCAATGAGTTTGGAGGGTACATTCAATCCACAGCAACTGGGTAAAGAAAATGTGGTATATACACACAATGGAATACTATTCAGCCATAAAAAAGAATGAAACTATTAGAATTTTATGGAGGTTTCATGACCCTAGGCATAATTTATTAAATCATTGACCGCTGGTGATCAACTTAACCTTCAGCCCCTCTGCCCTCCCTGGATGTTGGGGATGGGACTGAAAGTCCTGCCTCGGTCTTTCCTGTGACCAGCCCCCATCCTGCCAGCCATCATTAGCATATGAAAAGCCTCACCACTTTGGACAGTCTGGGGATTTTATGAGTTGTATGTCAGGACACAGGGATGAAAACCAAATATATATTTTCATAATATAGCAATGGGAAATCTTGAAATTTGGTAGTATAAATCCATCAACTTTGTATTTTTCTTCAGGATTTTCTTGGCTATTCTAGGCCATTTGTATTTCCATATAAATATTATGAATTTTCACACACAAAAAATCTAGTGGAATTTTGATTTCAATGCCATTGAACCTGCATGTCAATTTTGGAAGAAATCCATCTCAACAATATTGAATCGTCTGATCCAAATTAGCAAGGTTACTGGATAAATCCCATGTATTCACAGATTATATCATCTGTGAATAAAAACAGTGCCACTTCTTTATTTACATGTTTTATATCTTTTATTTTTTTTTCTTGCCTTAACGCTCTAGTATTTCCACCAACATAATGTTTAATACAAGTGGTGATATTGGGCATCATTGTCTTATTTCTAGCTTCTGGGGTAACAAGTTCAATATTTTACAATTTATTTAATGTTATAATTTATTACCATATGCTACAATTTATTTCATGTTTATAGATACTCTTAATTAGATTGAGGAAGTTGCCTTCTAATCTTAGTTTGTTTATCATGAATAACTTGAATTTTGTCAAATACATTTTCTGCATGTATTGAGGTGATTCTGTGATTTTTCTCATTTATATTGTTAACTTAATGATTATACTGATGGATTTTTGATTAATAAATCAATTTTGCAATTTTGTAAAACTTCACTTGGTCATAATAATCTCTTTTATTTATCATTGGTTTCAATTTTCTAAAATTATTTTGTTTAGGACTTTAGTGTTTTTACTCATAAAGTAGTGGAGTGTCATATTTCTTTCTTATCATGTCTTTGGCAGCTTTTGATATCAGGCTTATGCTAGCTTCATAAAACTCAAAAGTTTGGAATTGTTTCCCCTTTCTCTTTAAAAAGTATGTTAATTCTCCCTTAAATGTTTGGAAAAAATTACCAACAAAGCCATCCGAGCCTACAGTTTGGTTTGGTTTGGTTTGGTTTTGTAGGGTTGAGGAAGGAAATAGGATGATTTGCTTTTCGTATTTCCTCTCATGTCAGTGTAATTTTTGTTTCTCGAAGAATTTGTCTATTTCAACAATGCAGTCAAATTTTTTGGCATAAAGTTGCTATACTAGTTTCAAGCTTATTTTTAAATATTCAGAATCTGTAGTTATGTCCCCTTTTTTATTTCTGACATTGGTGATTTGTGGGTTTTTTTTTTTTTCCTTGATCCTATGCTCAGGGTTTATCAATTTTAATGATCTTTTCAAAGAACTGATTTTTGGTTTTATTTGTATTTAGTTTCTACCTCTACTTCTATTTCATTCATTTCTCCTCTCCTCTGTATTTCCTATATTTTTCTTTGTTTCATTTGCTTGTCTTTTTCTAGCTTCTTGAGATGGAAGCTTAGATCATTGATTTTCAACTTTTCTTCTTTTAAAGATAAAAATTCCCCCCACCCAGTACTGTTTTAACCATGTTCCACAAATTTTGATATGTCATATTTTTAGTTGATTTATTATTTTTATTATTTGTAGTTTTTTGAATAGGTAAGGCAAGCATGTGCAAAAAATTTAAACCATACAAATGAATATATAGTGAAAGTAAGCTTCACATCTGTATCACTCAGAATCTGTCAAGAAATAAAAACTCCAACTTAATTCAAACAAAGATCCATTGATAAGGAATTATTACGGAAGTGCTGATAGGACTAAGGGATCAAACAAGGGATGTTAAATCACTTGAAGGTGATTCATCATCAATAGGATGTCTTTATTGCCTCAGTCTGAAGGGGCAATGGGAGGAGATAGTGTGATTGGAAGCTGGTAAAAGCTATACCCATGGGGATAGGACCCTCTGCAGGTGCTACAGGTATGGAGGGGTGAAGACACTTGCAGCACTGCTTCACCAAGCAGGAAGGGAGTGGGATGAGAACACTGGCCACTCTCCTCCCACACTTTCATCTTCTGCAGTTGCTTCTCTTTAGCCGAATCCAAGCTGGTTTTTAGGTGGTAATCTCCAGGACAGAGAATGGGTTGAAGAAGGGTGGAGAATGAGGGAATGGGGCAGGTGGGGACTGGGGAATGACAAGGATAGGGTGCATTCAGGTGTCAACTGGAGAGTGGGGCTAAACTCTGCCATACTCTGCTCTGAATTGCTGGGGTCGTTGCATAATGAACAGTTGTGAGGAAAGACACTCTGGTAATTGGGAAGACCAGGAGACAAATGACCTTGAAGTCCATTCCAAAGAAAAGTGGGAACTGGAGGATCACAGAAGACATTGCCAAGATAGTGTTTTGTACACTGTTTCTCGACTCCCAGTGGGATGTGTGCCATCGTGGTACACAGAACAGTAGAAGACTCCATATTATATTACATGGAATCACTTGCCAAGAAATTTATTCCCCTTTGAATTATGCTTCAATCTTCTGATTAAATCAGGAAGAAAGTTTCCACTTGAAGTTTTAATGACTCTCTAACTCTTGCCATCTTGCTAGTTTATTTTTTAAACAAACAGAGAACGGGCCCAGGTTCAGAGCTTTTGTCAAGCAACAGAACTGAGCTGGAAGTTAATAACATGGTTTGGTTTTCATGGCACTGATTTTTAAAGCTGGTTTCTTTTCATGGCAAATAATTTTGGTTCTCCATTTATGGGAATGATACAAGGTTTCTTTTGATAATATATGTGTTTAAGTAAAAAAAAGTCAGTTTAAAGGAAACTATTAAGTGAGAAATAATACTAGAGGTAAGCCTGTGGCCGGCGTAGTGGAAGGATGCTTGAATGACTAAGTTTGGAACACACAGCTCAGTACTATTGTGAGGTGTTTCTTATTATCTACCAAAAAGCTTCTGTTCCAGATTATGGTATTCCAGAGCCTTCTCTGTCTTTGATATAGAAACCACTGGTCCCTCAAAGAGACAAACTTTTACTTGGTTCTATGACAGTATCTTTTCCCTTGGACATTTCTTCAGGTGCAGAGCTCACAGTTTAAACCAATATTCAGAGCTGTTTAAACTTGTTTTTTATAGTTTTGTCTTTGTTTTATTTTAGGGCTTTTAATAATGCACAACACTTTCCTTTTTCTTTTTTTTTTTTAAGCACACCCACCCTCTTTGCCTATGTCAATGATGCTTAAACAAAGACAAAAACAAAAACAGTCCTCATGTTTCTTTCCTATGTGTTCTTACCTAAATATGAAACCCTACTCTTTTTTTTTTTTGAAAGGAGGCAAGGAGAGTTGGCAGTTGAGGTTCTTATTAGACATAATAGGCCCATGTGGGAAGCCTTATTTGATTTCCTCCTTTATACATGTTGGTTGCCAGATAAATTATCTTAATAAGTAGCATGCAAGGCAAAAAGGCAAAACCAATTTTTAAAAAAAATCCCTAAAAGACAGAGAGAGTTGTGAGAAAGCACATATTGTAAGACGTTAATTGTAGATTCTAGGTGGCACTAATTTGTGTGTTCACTGTGAATTTCCTTCATCTTATATGATTGAAAATTTCATAACAGGAGGTTAGGGGGAAAAAATCCTAAAAAGACCCATTTAGTGTTTTCCACGGGAAGTATGTAGAAAATAAGCCCTTTCAGGTCTGCGTGCAATTGTGGTGAAATGATCTACTTGGGTCGCTCAACAGTGACCCGCACATCATGGAGGCGCCTCCAGCACTGACTGGCTGCACATTTGCAAAGCCTTGTTAAGGGTTTCAAATCCCCTTTACATTCAGTTGCACAGACCCACCATCTGTGATCCCACCTGGAAGGCTGGCAGGACACATGTCACCGCCACTATTATTCTCCTTTTGTAACTAAAGAAACTAAAGCCTCTTGTAAATAAAGAAATTAAGTGACTGATGACCCTAGGGGATGAGCCAGGCCTCTAACACCCAGTCCTTGGCTCTTTATTCTCTGCTTCTTCATCCTCAATCAGAATCCCCTCTCCCTTTTTTGCTGGGTGCTGCTCTGAATTATCAGGGAGACAAAAGGAATCTGATAAACAAATTCAGGGAATCTGGTTAGCCAAGGTCGTGGTGATTCAAAAGTGCTAAATATGCTCCTCCTCCCAAGGGTGTTTGTACTTCTTTTCAATAAAAAAAAAAAAAAAAGACAAATAGAGCAATCAGTAAGCCCGTGACATAAGTGAATCTTTTACTGTGTGACTTCAGTCATAGTCGATGGAGACTGTGTTGGAGAATGGTGGGGAGTAGAGGGCCCAGGAGGGCACAGTTGACCAGATACCATCGCAGGCTACAAGTACCCAGCTTCTCCATCTGCATACAAAGCCAGTGCTGCCGAAACAAACCCATCAGCTATAGATTTTTCATATTGTAGTGATCGATTAAATTGCTGACATAAATTATTAATTCTATTTACAGTTTAATATTTATATTTGTGACAGAAAATTCATCTTTAAGTTAAAGGTGTTGATCTCCATCTAGACCTAACACAGATTTCCAGATCTTGTCTAGCAGTAAATAACAGCTTATCAGCTCCTTGAAAACAGATTCAGAGGGGCAAGTGCCCATATCTATTAAATGAAAGAAACCACCATTGTCTAAAAGCAAAGTCTGAGTAATCCTATTGCTAGTCTAGCTTTCCAAATGTCCATGAACTCTCAGTGAGGATTGAAGCATTATAAGCAAAACAGGAAAAGTCAACTGACCTGAACTCCCATACCTTCTTTAACTCAGATCTGGAAGGCTTGTTGTCACAACACTACTGACATTACTAACGGTATGCTCTGTCACAACATCAGATGGAATGCTCATTTAATTAGATTCGGTTTTGAAATTTTTCCAAGATTTCACAACCTATGAAAAAAACAATATTTTAGCACACTCAAAAAAATCTGGAATGAGAATGCTTTAAATATAGACATATCACCAAGACCTGAGAGAGCAGGTAATGAAGTGAAGGGTCTCCCAGCAGGGAGAAGGGAAGCACGAACCCCCACGTGGGGCAGAGAACTACCACCTGGATGGAGGGAGGAGGATGAAGGGCTTTCTCAAGACATGCTCGCACCCCCTGACCCCTATAAGATTTTTACCAGCTTTGAGATGTAATTCACACATTATAAAATTCACCCATTTAAAGTATACAAGTCAGTGGTTTTTATCATATTCATACAGTTGTGCAAACATCACTACAATCTAAATTTAGAACATTCTCATCACCCCAAAAAGGAACCCTGTACCCATTAGCAGTCACTCCCCATTTCCACCTCCCCCAACCCCTGGCAACCAGTAGTCTACTTTCCCTCTCTATGGATTTGCCTGTTCTGGGTATTTCACGTAAATGGAGTCACACAGTATATGGCCTTTTGTGACTAGTTTCTTTCCCTTAGCATAACATTTTCAAGGTTTATCCATGTTGTGGCATTTATCAGTAATTCATTTCTTCTTACTACTGAGTAATATCCCCTTGTGTGGATATTCCACATTTTTTATCCATTTGTCAATTGGTGGACATTTGGGTTTTCTCTCTTTTTGGCTATTAGGAGTTAATGCAGCTATGAACATTTGTGCACAGGTTTATTTGTAGACATATGTTTTCATTTCTCTTGGGTATATACCTAGGAGTGGAATTGCTGGGTCATCGGGTAACTCTTATGTTTAACATTCTGAGAAACTGCCAGACTGTTTTCCAAAGTGGCTGCACCATTTTATGTTATGACCAGCAATGCATGGAAATCCGAACAATGCTTGGAAAGAAATTGAGTTTAAGCCTCAGAGATAGGCACTGAAAGACTAGAAGAGATGGCATGGACCCAGAGGATTCTCTCCCCAGAAATCTCTTGCATGGAAATCCGAACAATGCTTGGAAAGAAATTGAGTTTAAGCCTCAGAGATAGGCACTGGAAGACTAGAAGAGATGGCATGGACCCAGAGGATTCTCTCCCCAGAAATCTCTAGTTGACAACTGCCGCCATGTAAGTCCTGTAGATCCTTGATATTCAAAGTGTGGACCTTGGACCAGCAGCATCTCCATCACCTGCGATCTTGTAAGAAATGCAGCTCAGTTGGTTAGAGCTTGGTGTTACAACACCAAGGTCAGGGGTTCAGATCCCTGTACCAGCCAGCAAAAAAAAAAAAAAAAAAAAAAAAAGCAGAGTCTCAGGCCCCACCCCATATTTACTGGATCGGAATCATTTTACTAAGAATTCCAGTGATGTGTATGCACATAACAGTTTGAGAATCACTGTTGTACAATACTTAAAGTAGATTTTAAAACTACATTGCAGAAGGCCTGCCTGGGTACCTGTGCCAGATGGGGCTGGATAGTGTGTAAGACTGGCTTGGGGAAAAACAGTCATGCAGGCAAATTTATCTCCAGTGCCTGCAAGCCAACCCCCTCAAGTCTAATTCTTTCCCTTTGTGTTTTGAATGCCCCTTTTCTTCTTCTTTTTCCGTTATGGCCAGTGCCTTCTCTTTGTCTTATCCTTCTCCTGTAGCACAATGTGCTCTGAGCAACCCTCCATCACACCATAGGGAACTACAGCATCAGTGGTGTCCTCATTTTATATTTTTTGTCTACTTAAGAAATGAGAAGACCTAGCTTTGTGGAGAACACTGAATAGTCTGGGATGCCCAGGACTTTTTCTAGGTCCTGAAATGACACCAGAGATTATCTTTATTATTTATATCCTATATCCTACATAGTGCTGAAAGGACTTGAAGAATTGAAATATGGGTAAGAAAAAATTGTAAAAAAGCCACCAGGGGTAGGGTTTGTATACCGAATGGATGTTATATAACTAGAAATAGGTTGCAAATTTGGCTCTGAGCTTCCTAGCAGGCAGAGGAGGAAGTACTATGGATTACATATTCAGTGTCTATAAGATGAAAACCAATCCAGCTGCTCAGGACTTGCCCAGCCATTCTTGGTGCTGAGGTTAAAGAGAATTTTCCTCTTCAGTCCCCAGATTTCCAGGTAAGAGCAGACAGATCCAAACACATGAACCCTCAGTGAGCTGATATCCTCTTAAGAAAACCAAGGGCCCTAACGTGAGCACCTCTGATCAGGACAGGGTAAACCAAGGAGAGCATCTCAGGCAGGGCCTGGCCTCAGGGAGTGCTGTAGCACACTCCTGCAGGGGACTGAGGCCTCAGAGGGTTATGCCATATAGATGAAATATACTGTGTAGGTGGCCACCTCGATGGGGCTAGTCTAGTGAACTCATCTTTTTTCCTTCCTCAGCTATTACCCTCCAGCAAAAATCCTAAGATCCAGACTATTGGGTAAAAAGATCTAGCCTCTTTTACCTAACACAGGAACCTGCCTTCACTTTCTTAGCTCAAATCATCTGAGAACATTGGGAGTGACAAGGACCCTGGAGATCACCTAGGTTATTCTCCACATGTCATCAAGCCAGAAAGCCCTGGATATTGGCCGCTTCCATGGGAGAGTCATTGTGGACTTTGCCAATGCAAAAGTGCTAATGTCACTCACGATACCAGCAGTTGGCTGCCAAGTGGTTAAGATAAAAGGGACCAAGCTAGTGAAGGCTTGTGGAGGGAATTAAGGAGGGCACAATGTGACATATATGCAGGAAGGGCTCATTTGGTATAAGGAAAAGAGAACTGGGCTTATATTAATTGTGTGACCTTGAGCATGTCATTAATCTCCCTGTGTTTTCTTCACCTGTAATAAATAATCAAAGCACTGTGTTCTTAGTACTTTACATGAGCTACTCATGTTGAAATTTCACAACAATCCATAAAATAGAGCCTACTATTTTCTCTGTTTTACAGATGAGGAAACTGAGGTACAAGGAGGTTAAGTTGCTTGCCTGAAGCCATTCAATTGAATCCAGGCAGTCCGACTCCAGAATTTGAGCTCTGTCAACTAAGAGAGTTAGAATAGATGAATGCTAAAGACCTTTTCCACCTCTGCTATTAATTTTCTGTCCTGTTAAATGGGATAATAATAGAGTTGTTGTGAAGATGGTGAGATAGCACAAATTTAGTGCTCAGCACTGAGCCTGGAGCCTAAGTGCCCAACAAATGCCAGCCATCACTACTGTTAACACTTTTACTCTTACCATTACCA
This sequence comes from Galeopterus variegatus, assembly GCF_000696425.1. Lineage (NCBI taxonomy): Eukaryota > Metazoa > Chordata > Mammalia > Dermoptera > Cynocephalidae > Galeopterus > Galeopterus variegatus. The sequence continues at coordinate 183,370 of NW_007728985.1, read as the reverse complement.
TTTTACAGAACAAATCACTCCTGTTGTCTCCTCAGCAGCTGCCTCAGTGCACAGTGAGTTGAAATGAGCTGATTAATAAATTCAAACAAAGGATCAATTCAGTCATGAAATCAAGCAAGTCTGAATTGCTGAAGTGAATTGCCTAGTTAGCCATAAGTAGCACCATCCCATAGAACTTTCTGTTGTGACGGAAATGCCCTGTATTTGTGCTGTGCAGTACAGCAGCTAGTAGCAGCATGTGCCTATCAAGCACTCCAAATGCGGCTAGTGTGAATATTGGGACTGGATATTTAATTCATTTAATTTTGCTAAATTTAATGTCTGATAAGATCCTTTCTAGCCTACAGTCTATTATTTTGTTCCTCTTCTCTTTTTTTTTTTCTTAAAAGATGACCGGTAAGGGGATCTTAACCCTTGACTTGGTGTTATCAGCACCGCACTCTCCCGAGTGAGCCACAGGCCGGCCCCATCACTGCTCTTTTAAAAGACCAATTAAAATAGCCATTCTTTTCAATGTCTGATAAGATCCTTTCTAGCCTACAGTCTATTATTTTGTTCCTCTTCTCTTTTTTTTTTTCTTAAAAGATGACCGGTAAGGGGATCTTAACCCTTGACTTGGTGTTATCAGCACCGCACTCTCCCGAGTGAGCCACAGGCCGGCCCCTAAATTTAAACTTTTATTTTAGTGGCCACATGTGGCTGCTGGCTACCATGTTGCACAGCTCATCCAAAGCCTGTTCGGCAGCTGGGAACACTTGGTGAGGATACACTAAGGTGTGAGGCACAAGAAGGAAATTGGGGAGCCTCTCTGGCGACAGCTCTGCCTCATTACAGGTGCCTTAACGAATCGTGATTCTCAGAATGCTCAGGCTCTAGAGGGCTCCCTCCACCTGGTAAGTGGGGATGTGTACTTGGGGAGGAAAGAAGACAACTCCACTTTCCTCAGTGGGGTGCCCCTAATTGACTCTCAGCAGAATTTCATTTCTTATTAATGTTAAAATTCATTTTGGGGAGGTGGATTGTTTATACCTATGCAATGTGACAGCACCTTGGCATTCCATCTTTCAAATGCTCGGTTTTACTATGTGCAGAAACTAAAAGGTGATTTCAAACCATGGCCTGAATGTTTAATTAGGAAAACTATGATTAAATGGATGATCAAAGAATCATGGATTTGGAGGGGCTGTCTCATAAATGTGTCTACCAGACATTGGTACCAAGTGTGACATTGTGTCTTGTTCTTTGGACTGACTGGCTCTGGACCAAGGGGGGGCAATCAGTAAGGTGGCGACAGTGCTGCCCTCAGCTCTAACCCTGGTTCTCCAAGGATTTAGCTAATTTTTTTTTAAATGAAAGAGTTTCCTGAGGAGATGAGGACATCAGTGAGCACATTGGATCTAAGCATGTGACTGCTGTCCTAGTACAAGTTACTAGGTCTTGTATCATTTTCTGGTTCTAAATATTTTAAGCAAGGAAGAAGCGCCCCTCCTCTGCTCACTATCCCCCGTCACCAGCATTAGTTGGGTGAATAATTCAATGGCTGCCAAAATTTGCAGAAAACGAAATTGAAGTCTAATGAGGCTTGCTTGTGTTAAACCGATTTTTAAATGATAGTAATTAAGAGACTTTTTATATAAGAAAGGCTTTGTTTAGACTGAAACCTTAAAAGTCACCACTGGGAATAGAAGGATTCTCTTTCTGCTGCCTTGAGAGCACACTGGCTAGTGTCTGAGCATGAATGCCAGCACAGTGGCCTGCCCTACGTTGCCCCACGCCACCACCGTCCCTTTGCGTTCACCTCGGAGAGTGCCTTGTGCCAGGGCTGCGCCTGTCAGGCTGTCTGCAAACAGACACCAGGCCATCTGCCCTCTCGCCTTCCACCCAAACACAGCTGCTGGGCTCCATCCCAGCTCCAGCCATCTGGAGAAGGAACAAAGACCTCCTCTCTTCACCCTCCTCCTGGCTGCAGAGGGCAGACTGTGCAGTCTTGGTGCTCTCTTAGATTTGCTGAAGAAAGAAAAATGGAGGAAGCAGCAAAATCTGGCTACTTGTGGAAGGAACAAAGACCTCCTCTCTTCACCCTCCTCCTGGCTGCAGAGGGCAGACTGTGCAGTCTCGGTGCTCTCTTAGATTTGCTGAAGAAAGAAAAATGGAGGAAGCAGCAAAATCTGGCTACTTGTGTCAGGCAGCTCCTCCTCTCTGGTTGTTGGACTCAATGACACCCTTCATTCATGTCCCCAAACAGGGGGTGAGCTCTTGCAAGTGTCAAGCACCGGACCAAGCTCTGGGGACTGGCAGGTGACATGCAGCCCCTGGCCAGCAGGAGCTCCCTCCTGGTGAGGGCGATGGACGTGTGCACGGCCAAGTCCACTGCAAAGGGATGTTCCACCCAGATCAAGGGGTCAGAGACGTCGTCCCACAGGAGGTGACATCGGGCCTGACATCCGAACATAAGTCTGCACTGGGTGCCAGCGAATCAAATGGGGAAAGGGTGGCCCATGTGGTGAGCTGGGGAGCAGGGAGGAGGGTGGTGAGGACAGAGGTGGGACGGGGAGAGTTGGGTTCCAGAGGGTCTGGTGGCCAGCAGAGAACCAGGGGAGCAGTGCAGGCCTGTGAGTGTGGGAGGGTCACGGTCAGATATGTGATTCGGGAAGATTCTGCAGGTAGCAGGAAGAGGAGGGATTTGAGGAAACAAGACCATTAATAACGGTGGCTGAACTGAGTGGCCGTGGAGACGAAGAGATTAATTTGAGGGGAAAATCTTTACTACAAATGTTAGCTTTAAACCCTCCAGGCCAGTTCTCAAATAATTTTGACATTCACAGTAAGCTATGCAAAGGAGGAACTCAAAACCACTCTTCTCAGAGGGGAAAGAGTTTAACTGTACAGTTAGCTGTTGCCTGCATGGGCCCAAGACCACCTGGCAGCCACAGACGGTGTAATACTGCAAAAGGGGTGCTCTCAAAAAGGATATTCAGCAAGAGGCATCTGACTGTGAAATGGCTCAAATTCCAGCTACAGCATTTGCCTAGGATCCTCATTCTAGTTCGGTCCTCAAAGCCACCAGGAGAAACCTTCTTTCCAAAGGCAGGCTGTTCAGCTGGTTGCAGTCAACTCTTGGGTGCTTTTGGCTTGATTGGGAGAGATCCCAGGGCAGTGGAGGGCAGCCTCAAAGAAAAGGGGTACATCAGCCACCTCTTCCCCCTCCTCTCCTCTGTATAAGTACAGGTGCCGTCCACAAGGCTCTGCATGTCACAGGTCAATGGGCTATTAGTTTTTTTCTTCAAAGGGAAAGAGGGATGCTATGGTTTGTGTCCCTTCCAAAATGTGTGTTGAAACTTAGTCCCTGATATAATAGTATTAAGAGGGGCCTCTAGGAGGTGAGTAGGTCATGAGGGCTCCTACCTCCAGAATGAGGTGCAATCTCTCATAAAAGAAGCTTCACACAGTGTTCAGCCCTTTCTGCCTTTCTGTTCCTTCCACTTTGTGAGGACTCAGCAACAAGGTGCCATTGTGGAAGCAGACACCAGGCCACCAGATACCAGATCTGCCCATACCTTGATCTTGAACTTACAGCCTCCAGAACTGTGAGAAATAAATTTCTGTTGTTTATATATTACCTGGACTGAAGCATTTTTTGTTTTTAATAGCAGCAGGAACAGCCTAAGGTAAAGGCAAAAACCATTTCTGTTCCAAAGCCCTTCGTTCCTGGCCTCCTTGAAGTGCAGGAAGCTTCTAATTGGAAGAGCTCTAGTGAAGACTAAGGAGCCGAAAAGCAGAGGTGGAGACTGGATCCTCTTAGAAAGGCAGGGACCAAATGTTAGTGACAAACTGGTTTAAGATAGAAGAGGAAATAAAAGATGCCACAGCTCTATCCCTTCGATCTGAGCTCTACACTGGCTACAGGCGAGAGGCTCAGGCCTGGCTCACTTCTTGAATCTCACCTTCTAATCATAAAAATGCTTTCAAAGCATTTTCCTGTTTTCCTCTTTGCAGATTTTGCCGTTTTTGAAAACATGAGACATGGAGAACTACAGCAGGTCACAGATCTGGCAGCTAGATTAAGTCACTGAGAACACGTACCTTTTATTTTTCTTTCTCAGTGACGAATCTTAACTTCCATTCTTTCTTACTTTTAACACATAAAATTGAAAAATTACAACTGCTAAAAATAGCCATGGGTAGATTTTCTTTTCCTTTTCTTCAGTTTCTCAGGCCTTTGTATCATTGCTGCTTTCCTCTAAGGAGGGCTGTTTGTGTTTGTTTGGTAGTAGATTTTAAAAATATTTTTTTCTATTGCCTTAATTCTTGTGTTTTAGAACGTCTTTTGTTATTAGTGTTTTCCTAAATCAGACATTATAAAAACAATAGAGATAAGCTTGTTAATTCAGCTGATTCATAATTTCTTACATAAAAAAAGCGTATCAGCAGTTTTAGAAGACAGGATACATTAATACTGTAATCTTCAGAACAGATTGCTGAAGGGCCCACAGATTACCACTTAGTGCTTTCCTTGGAAAAAGTCTTTTTCTTGGGGTTATTCCCGTACTTAGGAGAGTAAAAGAGAGTACTTTTTGAGTGTCAATCTTGTTTCACCCTCAACACATTGATTCAAGAGCACTGACGATCTTTAAGAGAGTACTTTTTGAGTGTCAATCTTGTTTCACCCTCAACACATTGATTCAAGAGCACTGCTGGGCTGGCCCGGTGGCGCACTCGGTAGAGCAAACTCTGCAGGCAACACTGTTCTGCACCTTCAGACAAATGCCAAGGTTTTCATTATAATAGTCTTCTTTGTTTTCCATTGAAAAATGTTTTAGGAATTTCGAAGTCCAGTTTTCCAGGTACAAAACATGGAAGCACAAAATCTGGGTATTTTACAGGAAGAGGAGTCCTTCAAGATGATTCAATATAGTGTCTCGATTTTACAATGAGAAACCGATGGTCCAGATCTGTGAAGTTCAGAGTCATGTCCCCAGTGTGGCAGGGTCAAAACCTAAACAGAATAGTCACCTCCCAGACCAGAGCCACCTCGACCTCAGGTTATTGGGCTGTAGAGTGAAGACCTGTAGTGCAACGTGTGACACGACTGTGAAGTGACGTTCGCAGCCCCCAGCGTTGTCAGAGGTGAGTTATGCGTGTGAGTGCTTAGAACTCCGCCTGGCACAGAGTTAATATCACAGAAATGTTAGTTCTCATTAGCAAAAGTACTGATGATTTACAGTGTAGGAAGAGGACGCCCTGTATCCTTGCTGTGTGGGAATTTTATTAAAACTATTGCATTTCTTTATTCTGTGGAGTTCCTAGTAGAAACAAGGAGGATAGGATTTGTTCAAAAATTACTATGATATCGATAAATAAATTCACCGACATAAAATATAATGATAATAATTTAAAAATAAAAGTAAAAATGCCCCAGTATTAAAATATGTTTTATAAGGCAGATGGCATTACCAAGGGCATAGGGAAATCCTATAATGTGTGTTCTTTTTCTCTTTTGCCACACTTATTCAACTTTCAGTTAAAAATTTGTTTTCCCAAATATATATACTATGTTTTAAAATAATATCTTCCTCTTTCATTCTTCAGTATTTTTTTTCTTCTTTTCCATCGTGATTGTTCTCCATTGAGAAACAGATTTAGGGCCATCTAGAGTTATAAAATGGCCATGTATTTGAAAGTAACAGTCTGTCTTTTCTTATAACCCACCGATGCTACGTGTTCATCAAACATGCAAATCTTTTTATAGTTATATAATTTGCTCCCTTATCTCTTTCATATTTTCATTCTTAAGAGGGAGTAGACAGGGGATGGTGGTGAGAAATCTTCAAGGAGGAATGACTTTAAGTGAAAAGACTTCAAAATGTCAGTGTGTCAATACACTTACAATGTAATATTCATGAGAAATAAATAGAAGGAGCAGAAGAGAGATGAAAATAACTAAGTTATTAGCAAAGTGCTCAAAAATGTACACTTTGAGAATTCCCTTTCAAATGTCAAGTTTGTGAGAGTATTTCAAAACGTATGGCTACTTCACGTATGTACAGTAATTGATATAGATGTCCTGCAGAACCACGGGTTAATTCTGGGGTAAGTTTGGGCTTGATTTACATTCTGCACTATACATGTGTGTTTGTTTCCCTGTTGGTCTGATCATCTGGTCGTTTCTTCCGAATTACGTCTGTTATCCCTCCTTTGCTGAGAGGAGGGTATGGGAGGACGTAGGACAGTGTTTGAAGGAGGAGGTGAAACCGCACAGATCAGGAGACTCACTGGCAGTGGGGAAGAGCCACTGGAGTTGGACGCACGCTGTGGTCATAGCCCTGAGTCTAGACCTCTCGCAACATGCTGTCATTCAGTCCTCACAACATCCCCGTAAGGTGGGTACCATGATTCTCATTTCCAGATGAAGACACTGGGAGCCAGAGAACTTGAGCAAGTTATCCACACTCACTGGCAGTGGGGAAGAGCCACTGGAGTTGGACGCACGCTGTGGTCATAGCCCTGAGTTTAGACCTCTCGCAACATGCTGTCATTCAGTCCTCACAACATCCCCGTAAGGTGGGTACCATGATTCACATTTCCAGATGAAGACACTGGGAGCCAGAGAACTTGAGCAAGTTATCCAAGATCAACTCAGCTAGTAAATGAGACCCAGTGAAATGGGAAAGGCATGAAGAAAAAGGAAGAGGTATTGCCCTGGGCTGGCTGGTAGGACATGGGGGCAATTGTCCTTGACTCATAGTCAGGCTCGCTGTGGGTGAGGCAGGGCAGGGGTCAGCTAAGAAACCAGGAGAGAGGCTGGCAGCTGAGGTAGCACAAAGGAGCGACTGCTTTCTTACCACTGCCTTAGCTGACAGAGTATATGCAATTTCAAAACCATGAACAGGTTGGAGTGAGGAAAATATAAAGAGATACAGCATTTCTTCTGATGTGTAACTGTCTGCTCTGGCTTTAATAAAGGCGACCATAGACAGTTTTGGGGGGTCACTGCCTGTAGATGAGGTAGAAGACTGAAGGGGTTCTTACAGGTCTCTTGTGATCTCTGCTATCTCAGGGAGTCACTCACTTACTACTAGGATGTGAAGTTGGCATTAATCTTGTACAAGCTGAGCTAAGCCATGCCAAAGCAAGATGCGATATTCATTTAGACCAGGTGACCACCATCTTGCTAGAGAGGCAAAAGCCTGGAATAGCATAATGAAATAAATTAGGAGATATTTTTCATCTCCTGAATGGGAAAGTTCTTAGGCAATGGGGAGGCAGGGAATGCATACGGACACATATCCATACATACACCTACACATGCATACAGCCACGGATACACATGCACACACTTATACTTCCAGCATGGACGTTTTAGCAGGAATCAGGAGACATTATTTTTATTTTAGGTCTTATTCCAGGTTGGACTCTCTGGGAATCACTCTCTGAGAGGAAGGTCAGTGGGTAAGAATTTACTCAGCAGTGCCCTTGGGATCAACATTTGCGGGGCAGGGGAAGGAAAGTGTGGGGACCAGTCAAGCCATGAAGTAGCTCCGCTGACCTCCTGACAGCGTCAGCCAGTCCCACAGGGAGCTCTGGAGATAAAATGGCCCATCAAGGTGTCCCACATTAAGTCACCTCAAACAGTCATTGGATATGGGCTGCCCCAAGAAGGGCCTGTACCTGAGTGAGGCTACTCTCTGCAGCTGAAGGGAACCCTAAAGAGGCTGACAGCCAAAGGGCTCTGCTAACTGCCCTCCCAGCTGCACAGGCAACAAATCCTTCCTTGAAGAGAAATCTGGGGGGACCATCAGTAAGACCAGCATGGATCTGGTCCTAACTAACTGTACGCACTTGGGCTGGTCACTTTGCTTCTCTAGATTTCAACTTTATCCTCTACAAAAGGACTGGTTAGATTAGATAATCTCTAGGATTTAAGTTCTGAAATTCTAAATTTTTAAAATCAAATTAAATGTTCCTAGCTGTCTTTAGCAAATGTAGAAAATAATATTATATTATACATACAAAATTAAAATGACATACACATGCATACATATAGCTGGAAAATTCCTTTTGTCACACCAGGAGTTTGGCCAGAAAGCACAAGCAAGAGGAAGAAAATGGGAGTGATTAGATAAGACTTCCATTCTTGGGCCACTCTCAAGAGCTGCAGAGGTGGCACACACTTGTGTCTCCAGAACACAGAATATAAAATAAGGTTGTTTTCTTACGCTTTTAGATGTTCCAAACTGTCCATATAAGAGTGACGAGTTCTCTCTCTCTCTCTCAAATTATGGTGCTCAGGTCCAATTGTAGGAACATGAAAGGAAAAAGAGTCCCCTCTCACTTCTTCTTTATCAACCAGCCCACGGGATCTTCCACCTCCTCCCCAGCCAGATTTTTCCAGGCTCATGTGGGCATCTGCAGCATGGAAACCAGATGGCAGTTCTCTTGAATCCGCTTGTTCTACTTTAACAGCCTCTTCACAAAATGCTCCCCAGAAGACTGTGCTGCAGGTGGGGTCAGCAGGAGAAAACAGCAGAATCAGGTCATCTGAGAACATGGGATTCCTAAATGCCAAGTCAATATAAAGACAGCTTAAAGGCAAAACTCAGTGTGGAGACTTTCAGGAATTTATGATTGAGTAAAATACGCAACATGGTGAAATGTATCTAGGAAATATGTCTTTGTTTCTTTTTGGGGTTATAGAAATGGTTACCTATTTGCAGGTAGGGGCTGATAGGTAGGGGAAAGTTTCAATATCTAATAGAGCTTACCATTTGGTAAAGATTTTGGAAGCATATCTTTGTCTCATGGTGAGAATCTCATGATGGACCAACTTGGTTACTGGTTTCTGGTTGCTAAGAGAAAATGGTTAGGGCAGCATGGACAGAGGAGGGAAGCAGAGATATTTCAGGATTCTGGGGTGAAGAAAGGTAGAGTGGTCCACTGGTTTTCAAATGCCAGCCTGCAAGCTGGGAACAAGCTGGCTGCTTCAGAATCGCTTGGAGAGTTTGTTAAAAATAGAGATTTCTAAAACCCATCCTCAGAAATTTTGATATAGTAACAAATTCTCCTGCTTGATTCTGATACCCAGTTAAGTTTAGGAATTTCAGGAGTAGTTAGAATGTGAGACTTAGAAGATTGGAAGTCATCCATTATTCAAATATATGGTTATTAAGCATCTTCTACAGAAAAGTCGCTTGGTTAAGTTCTGTGGGGTTTATGAATATGTATGAGACACACACTTTCTCAAATCTCCTTGAACATGAACAGAGGACTAAATAGGTAGGCAGGTAGGTGGTAGACAGAGATGTTCTCAGACACCAGTTTACAGTTCAGTAAGATGGGGAGAAAAGAATAGAACTATGATGCCTGGGAAAAATAAGTAGATGTTTTAAACCAAGTAGGGAAAGAAGAAGGAGACAGCCTGGCATGTTTCCCAGGAATAGTCCCTAGTTCAGATGTCTAAAGGTTGGAGAAGACAAATATTGAATCAACCTCATAAGTTTGTAGGAAAAAATTCAATGAAAGCTTACAGGTAGTAATTAGTACAGTGTGTGATAAATGTTAATAAATGGTAGATATTAATAATTGTAGGAAGGCCAGCCCGTGGCTCACTCGGGAGAGTGCGGTGCTGATAACACCAAGGCCACGGGTTCGGATCCTATATAGGGATGGCTGGTTTGCTCACTGACTGAGCGTGGTGCTGACAACACCAAGCCAAGGGTTGAGATCCCCTTACCGGTCATCTTTTTTAAAAAAATAAATAAATAAAATAATTGTAGGAGATTTAAGAGGCTATGGGCAAGTACCTTTACCAAAAATATTTCCTTCTCCCTCCCTAATACAGTGCCTATAATTCCATATGACAAATTTCTTTTGTGGGTTTTGAAGTCTTCTACAACTTCAAGTCTTTTATTAAAGAAGCTGTTTTGAAATTATACCTTAAGTCTTTAATAGTTAATCTAGGAAGAAGAAGACAAAGAAGAAAAACAGCAGGGGACAGTGGCCTCATGAGAGGGCAGAAGTCAGAAGGAGGTGAGGGGGAGTCAGAGGCTGGCTTTCATGTGTCCAACACTGTTCCTGTAGAAGCCACCTCCCGAAAGTGGGGCAGTAGTCCAAGGCAGGTTGTATGGCCTCTGTGATCACTCAGAGCCCAGGACCCTCCACCTGCTGGCTCCTTCTTCTAAGCAGCTGGTGGATGAGGGAAGAGATTATGGAAAAGGTACACCCACATCTTAACCACTTGGGTCTTTTTAAAACTCTTGTGCTCGTGTTCCATTGGTGAGAATCAGTCACTTGGCCCTTCTAGACATAAGTGCATGGGTGGATGGGCTGAGAAATGTAGCCCTTGCTGGGCAGGGAGAATCAGGATTCTTTGAGTCCTGAGCACTCCTGAGAATGTGACAACACATTCATGAAGAGAAGACAGAAACACAGAGACACAGGCTTGGCCAGCAAGAAAGAGGTGAAAGTCAAGAAACAGTTTATGTATAGATGCCCCTCAAATAAATTAAGTTTTTCAGGGAGAGGAAAGGTGTTAGGCTGGGGTACAAGTCTGGGAGAAGGAAAGCATTTTGGGGGCTTATAAGGAATTGAGAGTAGAAGCCTCAGGCTTACAGAAATGACAAATGATGCTAGAAGAAGGTAGAAAGGTCAACTATATGAGACTAATCTCCAGACGGAAATTTGGTCTTCAGAGATATAACAAGCATGGGTAGTTGGCCAGCCAAGGGCTACATCTGACCCTGTTCCCTACTCCCCACCCTACCCCTTACATGTAGATGGGCCATGTGAATTGCTTCTCACCAATGAACTGTAAGCAGAAGAGTTTTGTAAAGGGTCAAGTGGTTAAGAAGCAAATTATTTCCCCCACAGTCTCTTTCCCCATCTGCCAGCTGCTGAGAGACTGAAGAGGAAGGAGCCACAAAGTGGAAGGGGCCTGGGCCTCTGAATGATCACATGAAAGCCCATTCAGTAAAGTGAATGGGAAATAAACCTTATTGTTTGATGCCTCTGAAAGTCCAGGGTTTATCTGTTTCAACAGCTAGCTTCACTTAATACACATAAAAGGTCAAAGGAGGCTTAAGGGGAAGAGAGGAAATTCAAGAATTGAAATGATGATTCCTTTTAACTCTTCCCCCCTACAAATAAGAAACCTAGAACTGATAAATTCAGACACCCCACATACCTCTTTAGGCAATCACTAAGGCAAAGTAAAGGAAAATTTCCCTCCCCCTCCCCATTTCTACATCTAGGATTCAGGCTCCAGAGTTTCAGGTGATTTGTTTATCTTCTTCAAGGCCTCC
>NW_007728985.1:163999-171073 GCF_000696425.1 Galeopterus variegatus | reverse complement strand
CCAAGCCAAGGGTTGAGATCCCCTTACCGGTCATCTTTTTTAAAAAAATAAATAAATAAAATAATTGTAGGAGATTTAAGAGGCTATGGGCAAGTACCTTTACCAAAAATATTTCCTTCTCCCTCCCTAATACAGTGCCTATAATTCCATATGACAAATTTCTTTTGTGGGTTTTGAAGTCTTCTACAACTTCAAGTCTTTTATTAAAGAAGCTGTTTTGAAATTATACCTTAAGTCTTTAATAGTTAATCTAGGAAGAAGAAGACAAAGAAGAAAAACAGCAGGGGACAGTGGCCTCATGAGAGGGCAGAAGTCAGAAGGAGGTGAGGGGGAGTCAGAGGCTGGCTTTCATGTGTCCAACACTGTTCCTGTAGAAGCCACCTCCCGAAAGTGGGGCAGTAGTCCAAGGCAGGTTGTATGGCCTCTGTGATCACTCAGAGCCCAGGACCCTCCACCTGCTGGCTCCTTCTTCTAAGCAGCTGGTGGATGAGGGAAGAGATTATGGAAAAGGTACACCCACATCTTAACCACTTGGGTCTTTTTAAAACTCTTGTGCTCGTGTTCCATTGGTGAGAATCAGTCACTTGGCCCTTCTAGACATAAGTGCATGGGTGGATGGGCTGAGAAATGTAGCCCTTGCTGGGCAGGGAGAATCAGGATTCTTTGAGTCCTGAGCACTCCTGAGAATGTGACAACACATTCATGAAGAGAAGACAGAAACACAGAGACACAGGCTTGGCCAGCAAGAAAGAGGTGAAAGTCAAGAAACAGTTTATGTATAGATGCCCCTCAAATAAATTAAGTTTTTCAGGGAGAGGAAAAGTGTTAGGCTGGGGTACAAGTCTGGGAGAAGGAAAGCATTTTGGGGGCTTATAAGGAATTGAGAGTAGAAGCCTCAGGCTTACAGAAATGACAAATGATGCTAGAAGAAGGTAGAAAGGTCAACTATATGAGACTAATCTCCAGACGGAAATTTGGTCTTCAGAGATATAACAAGCATGGGTAGTTGGCCAGCCAAGGGCTACATCTGACCCTGTTCCCTACTCCCCACCCTACCCCTTACATGTAGATGGGCCATGTGAATTGCTTCTCACCAATGAACTGTAAGCAGAAGAGTTTTGTAAAGGGTCAAGTGGTTAAGAAGCAAATTATTTCCCCCACAGTCTCTTTCCCCATCTGCCAGCTGCTGAGAGACTGAAGAGGAAGGAGCCACAAAGTGGAAGGGGCCTGGGCCTCTGAATGATCACATGAAAGCCCATTCAGTAAAGTGAATGGGAAATAAACCTTATTGTTTGATGCCTCTGAAAGTCCAGGGTTTATCTGTTTCAACAGCTAGCTTCACTTAATACACATAAAAGGTCAAAGGAGGCTTAAGGGGAAGAGAGGAAATTCAAGAATTGAAATGATGATTCCTTTTAACTCTTCCCCCCTACAAATAAGAAACCTAGAACTGATAAATTCAGACACCCCACATACCTCTTTAGGCAATCACTAAGGCAAAGTAAAGGAAAATTTCCCTCCCCCTCCCCATTTCTACATCTAGGATTCAGGCTCCAGAGTTTCAGGTGATTTGTTTATCTTCTTCAAGGCCTCCATCTGCCATCTTTTGAACCACTTTTATCCTAGATAAAAATGTTGGAGAATAGGAAGGACACTGGGTGTGTATTCTAACTTTTAGCAGGACAGAGGGATAAAATAACAGAATCAGATAATGATAAGAAAATCTTAGTTGTAAAAAAGAGGGGAGGGGTGCTACCACAAGAGAACATTGTCCCATCTCTGACCTTTGGGTTAGCTAAGGGAATGGTTCTTTAGTTTGGGTAATACATTGATGGGTTTTAGGTGGGCAAAGCTGGGCTTAGAATTCAGTTTGGGAGTAGAAACTAGTAAGAGATGAGTTGAGTTACTCTGCGTAAAAGTATGAAGAGAGATGAAAGAAGGAAGAGAAATAAAAAGAGAGAAGTGACAGGAAGATCCTAATAGTCCAGAGGGATCCATGGCATGGAGGCATTAGGGACAGTCTCAGCAATAAGTGGGGAGATGAGACTGTTACATCCACGAAACACTAATGTTCAAGGGTTAAACAACCTTGTCACTTCTATACAGCTTCTCAAAATTTTAGTGATGATTTTCACACCAAAGACACCTTCTGTGGGAGGTTTCTCAGAGGCACTTAGGGAAGGGCTAGAGTTCCACAAATGAGTTGACAAACTGTGGAACAGGGACAGCATGTCAGGTAGCAGAAAACCCATAAACGAAACTGATCCAGAGAAGCTTGGAATTATAGGACCATCCACCCCACGAACATTTACTGGGCGTGCAATATATGCCTAGCACTATTCTAGGGCATGAGGACAATGCCTTGAACAAAATAGACGAGGTCCCTGGGAACTGACAATCTAGTGGAGTGAGCGACAATAAGCAACTGAACAAATAAATCCATGAGAAAACAAAGCAAGGAAGTGATGGTGAGTGGAGGCTCTACCAGGGTACGGATGGTCCTTGCAGAGGCAGGACTGAACGGGCGACTGTTCCCATCAGGAATTCACAGCCACCCTGGGGTGGAGGTCTAGTCTGCCAGGAGCAGAGTGACCCAGTACATTTACAGATGGTCACAACAGATCATTTACTCATTTCGGTGGACCATAAACTCATACTGAGCCCTTCTTTGTATGCTATGAGGAAATATTTTCTGCTCAGATAAAATCGAGATTGTCGCTGCAGAGGGAGGTCACAGTTCTGTTTTCCTTTGGTCCCTAAGGAAAAGGCCTTGAACCGCAGGTTTGAAATGACCTCACGCTGGCCTCGAGGAGGAAGTACAAAGCTGACAGGGGACCCCCTGAGCCCTCCGCTGTCCTCAGGAAAGGTTGCACGCCACCCTCGCCCGGGGTAACATCTCGGTGTAATCCCTGGTTGGCGGACGGTGACGTCCTCGGCCGCCGGCGAGGCCCGGAGGGAAGGAGGGGACGAGCGCCACCTGGCGGTAGGAACGAGAGCGAGCGCGCCCGAGCGGCCGCCGCCTTCCCCAGGGGCCGCGAGCCGACGGGGTTCGCACCTGTCCTGCGCAAGGAAACACGACAAAGTCAGAGCCACGGGCGTGACAGCTCACCGCCGCGTAGCAGCCGGGCCGCGCCCTCGGTGGCCCCGCACTGGGAACGGAAAGGGGGCTGTGTCGTCCTAAGATCTTGCTTATCGGTGACTACACGTAAAATGTTTCCTCCTAGGAGGCAGACCACGCACAGGCTCCTTTGTTGTAAAATCAAGGTCTGGAGGCTTAACATACAGAGGAACATTAATTCATTATTTGTACTAGTTTTTTCCTACTTAGCTCTATTGTTTTCCCTTTCGAATTTAGTCCTGAATCTCCTGGAGCTGACGTTTTATTGGACAGAAGGAAGCGGCCAAGTACTATTTTTTTTTTTTTTTTTTTTTTTTTTTTTTTTTTTACATATGGATTTCCAGTTGTCCCAGGTCTATTTATTGGAAAGACGATCCTCTTCCCACTGTTCTGCAGTATCACCCTTGTCATAAATCAGGCGTCTGTGTGTGTCTGTTATGGAACGATGTATTCTGTTCTATTGTTCTACTTTGCCCCGATATCAAACTGTCCTAATACATTTTAATATCCTGGAGAGCAAGTCCTCTCATCTTGTTCTTCAAGAGTGTCTTGGGGGCCTGCCCGGTGGCGCACTGCTACAGTGTGCCGCTTGGGAGCGCCGTGGCGCTCCCGCCGAGGGTTCGGATCCCACATACAGATCGGCCACTCACTGGCTGAGCGAGGTGCGGGAGCAACACCGAGGGTTGCGATCCCATTGCCGGTCCCGGTCCGGTACGGGCGTGACACTGAGGGTTGCGATCCGTTGCCGGACACGAAAAAAGACAAAAAGGAAAAAAAAAAAAGAGTGTCTTGGCCTTCTTAAACTTTTGTACTTGCATGTAAAATTTAAAAACACAGATTTGCATTAATTACATAGGCTACAGGAGAATTGACATCATAATATTAAGTATGCAATCAATGAATGTGGCATGCCTTTCTATTTACATAGGTCTTTAATTTTTCTCAGTAATGCTGTTATTGCATTTGTTGATATGATCATTTGGTTTTTGTTTTTAGTTTGTTCATGTGATAGATTACACTAATTGATTTTCAAATGGTGAACGATTTGCATTCCTGGAATAAATCCTACTTAGTCATGATATATAATATTTTTATATATTGTTAAATTCAAATTGCTAATATTTTGTTGAGGATTTGTGTATCTATGTTCATGAGAGATATTGGCCTGTACTTTTCTTTTCTTGTAATGTCCTTGTTTGGTTTTGTTATTAGGGTAAAGGTGGCCTCATAGAATGAGTTAGGAGTATTCTCTCTACTTCTGTCTTCTAGAAGAAATAGTAGAGAATTGATATAATTTCTTCCTTAAATGTTTGGTAGAATTCACCAATAAACTTATCTGGGCCTGATGCGTTCTGTTTGGGGAGGATATTAATTATTGATTCAAGTTCCTTAATGGATATAGGCCTATTCAGATTGTTTCTTCTTATGTGAGTTTTGGCAGATTGTGTCTTCCAATTTTATGGAATTGGTCCATTTTGTGTAGGTTATCAAATTTGGGGGCATAGAGGTGTTAATAGCATTCCTTTGTTATCTTTTTAATGTACGTGGGATCTATAGTGTTGTCCCCTATTTCATTTCTGACGTTAGTAATTAATGCCTTCTCTCTTTTTTTATTAGTCTACCTAGAGGCATATTGATTATATTATCTTCTCATGGAATGAGTTTTTAGTTTCATTGATTTTGATTTCTTTTTTAATTTAAATTATTTCTGCTCTAATTTCTTTTCTTTTGCTTACTTTGAATTTAATTTGCTCTTCTTTTTGTAGTTCCCTAAGGTTCAAGTTTAGATTATTAATTTTAGATTTTTTATCTCTAATATATGCATCCAATGCTCTAATTTTCCCTCTAAGCACTGCTTTCACTACGTCCCACAAGTTTCAAGTTGTGTTTTGATTTTTATTTAGTTCAAAATATTTCTTAAATTTTTCTTGAGATTTCTCCTTTGACCCATGTGTTATTTGGAAGTGTGTTGTTTAATTGCCAAGTATTTGGGGGATCTAGTATCTTTCTTTTATTGAGTTCTAATTTAATTACATTGCAGCGTGAGAACAGACATTGTGTGATATCTATTCTTTTGAATTTATTCAGGTGTATTTTATGGCCCAGAATGTGGTTTATCTTGGTGAATATTTATGTGAGCTTGAGAAACGTGTGTAATCTTCTGTTGTTTAATTCGGTAATGTATAGATGTCTAATCCAGTTGATTGATGGTGTTGAGTTCAACTATTTACTTACTCATTTTCTGCCTGTTGGATTTGTCCATTTCTGATAGAGTGGTGTTTAAGTCTCCAACTATAATTGTGTATTTCTCCTTACAGTTCTATCAGTTTTAGCACTGCATATTTTACATTCTGTTGTTAGGCACATACACATTAAGGACTGCTTTGTTTTCTTGAAGAATTAACCCTTTTATCATTATGTATTGCCCCTTTTTATTCCTGATATTTCTTGCTCTGAAGTTTGCTCTGTCTGAAATTAATATAGCCACTCCCGCTTTGTTTTGATTAGTGTTAGCATGGTATATCTTTCTCCATCCATTTTCTTCTAATCTATCTGTGCTTTTGTATGTAAAATGGGTTTCTTGTAAACAACATATAGTTACATCTCATTTTTTTACAATCTCTGTCTTTATTTCTTTATTTGTGTAAATCCAATAAATGTTTATTGCACACTCTGTATCACACTGTGCAAGGTGCTGGGGACACAGAGGAAAGTTCATAATTTATAACCATCCTCATTTTTACAAATGAGGAAAGAGTGGTTAAGACTGGCTCAATCATGGAGCCAGGGAACTCAAATCCAGGTTGTCAGTGTTCTTTTGATTTTAGAATAAGGCCTCTGTATTAGTCCGTTTTCACTGCTTATAATAAAATACTTGGAACTGGGTGATTTATAAAACAAATGAAATTTATTGCTTACAGTTTCTGAGGCTGGGAAGTCCAAGGTCCATCTGGTGGTGGCGACAGTGACTCAGGGATCTCACATTGCAAGATGGTGGAAGCAAAGACAGCAAGAGAAAGAAAGACAGACTCTCCTCTTCTTTTAAAGCCCTCAGAACCACGCCCTTAACCACCATTTTTAATCCATTCACTACTGCATGGTCCTGCAATCCAATCACCTCTTCAAGGCTCCACCTTTCAATTACCATAGTAGGATTTCCCACCCTCTTAACAGTCACAGTGGGGGCTAAGTTTCTAATACATAAAACTTGGGGGACACAATTCAAGCTTCAGGGAGTTTTGGGGGAACATAATTCAATCTACTACAGCCTCTTAGATAATAGCACTTCCTATGTTCCTGGCAATCTTTACAGATATTAACTCATTTAATCCTCTCAATGGTCCTATGAGGTAGGTACTATTATCCCCATTTCATAAATGAGGAAACACGCACTGATAGATTAAGTAATTTGTTCAAAGTCACCCAGCTACTTAAGGGCAGAGACGGGATTTCAACCTCAGACTGTCTGGCTCTTTGCTATACTATACTATACTGCTTCCTGGGGGTCCTGTTTTAAAAGGGGAGGGGAAAAAACAGTTCCTTGAAGATAGTACTCTTTTGGGCAAAGAAGAGGGATAGTAATGCTTTATAGGAAAGCCATGGAATTGTATTTGGCAAAGTACACAGCAGCCAAAGTCTAGAGATCTTTGACTGCCTGCCTGAGCATTCTGAAATTCTCTACAACAGTGGCTCTCAACCATTTTTTTTTCCTACAACCCAAAGTAAGAAATAATTCTATACTGCAGCCCAGTAGGTGAAGATACACACACACACACACACACACACACACACATACACACACTTATATAATATATATATGATTATATGCTAAAAACTAAAGTTTCCTGAAAGAGTACTTTTCATTCCATGGGTCATGCACTGTGGTACTTTTTATTCTATTTTACTTTTTTTTTTTTTTTCTTTTTTTTTTTTTTTTCCTTTTTGTCTTTTTTCGT
>NW_007728985.1:142897-163217 GCF_000696425.1 Galeopterus variegatus | reverse complement strand
GCGCTGCCGCGCTTCCCAAGCGGCGCACTGTAGCAGTGCACCACCGGGCCGGCCCCTCTATTTTACTTTTTAAAGGCTGATTTAACTCCCTAAATTAATTTCATGATCCACACTAATGGGTGTGGACCCACTGTGAAAAACCCTACTTTAGGCACTGTTTTCTGAAACAGATAATAGTGGGAAATAAAACCAGTCATGTGCTTTGGAAGGATAAAATTTAGCAGCAGCAAAGATGATTAGGAAAAAAGAGACCAGGTGGGAAAATGCAACAATGATGCAGGAGAGTAAATGGGAATGGAGAGATCATTTCAGAAGTTTTTTAAAAAGACTCAGAACCAACCAACCAACCAACAAAACCAACAAAAAACCCAAAACAAAAGACTCCAAATAAAAATATTCAAAATAAAAGAATATTCTGAACTGACTAATTCGATATGAAGTGAAAGGGAAATGGTAGAACCAGAGAATATATTGTGGTTTCCAGCCCAGGTGGTTGAGCAGAAGAAATGGAGAAGGCAGGGGGAGAGGCAAGTGTATGTGTAAGACGATCAGTTCTACTTTAGACAGAGTGTTGGTGGGGTTTGGAGGAAACTGGCAGTAGGTAACCTGACCATAGCACAGAAGTTAGGATTAGAACCAAACAGAACTGTAGGGTTTAACCCCAGAGAGGATAGCGCAAGGTATGACAGGGTTGAGATGCCCCAGGAAGAAAAAAGAGAGAAGAAGGATGAAGGTGGTAGGTACACCTTATGGTTAAGAAAAAGGACCCCAGAGGGAGAGAAGTTCCACAAGGAGGTAATTTAAGTGTGGCCGATGCTACTGATAGAAAGATGAGAAAACAGCGTAGTCTTTTGCACGGGATTTGGTAAATAGGAGGGAGAGGTACCTTGAGTGAGTGACAGAGATTGTCAAACTTTTAACTTTGACCATCTGTCTTTTTATTGGTGCACTTAGACCATTGACATTCAAAGTGATTACTGACAAGTGGCTGGCTGGGTAGCTCAGTTTGTTAGAACGTGGGGTTATAACATCAAGGTCAAGGGTTCAGATCCCTGTACTGGCCAGCCACCAGAAACAAAAACAAGAGTGAATGCAAAGATTACTAATATGCTTGGATTAGTATCTGCCATTTTGTTCCTGCCTTCTATTTGTTGCCCTTGTTCTTTGTTCCTGTTTGTGATTTCATTTTCTCTCCTTTTTGAGCACACCATTTGTACCTCTTTCCCCACCCCCCTTTCAGTGGTTTTCCTTGAGTTTGCAATATGAATTTATTACTAATCCAAATCCACTTTCAAATAACCCCATCAAATAACACTATCCCAATTCAGAGTTAATACAAGTACAGTCATGCACTGCATAGTGATATTTTAGTTGATGACAAACTGCATATACAATGATGGCGGTTCCATAAGACTATAATGGCTATACCATACAGCCTAGGTCTGTAGTAAGCTATACCATCTAGATTCATATAATTACACTCTATGATGTTTGCACAATGATAAAATTGCCTAATGATGCATTTCTGAAAATGTATCCTCATCATTAAGCAATGAATGACTGTACCTTATAACAACAAAATATTTATAATTCCTTCCTCCTGTCCCTTGTATAATTGCTGTTATTCATTTCACTTATACATAATTGTACTGCTGTGGATTGACTGAATTGTGTCCCCAAAGTCCATATATTAGAAGCTTAATTTCCACTGTAACTTTTGAGGGTGGGAAATCCTATTATGGTAATTGAAAGGTGGGGCCTTGAAGAGGTGATTGGATTGTAGGACCATGCTCTAGTGAATGGATTAATAATGGCGGTCAGGGGTGTGGTTCTGAGGGCTTTTAAAGGGGAGTGCCTGAGGAACTCTCTTTCTCTCTGCTCTGCCATATTCACCATGTGATACCCTGAGTCACTGTCACCAACACCAAGACCCTTACCAAATGTGTTCCCTGGACGTTGGACTTCCCAACCTCCAAAAGTATAAGCAATAAATTTCATTATCTTTATGAAATACCCAGTTCTGTGTATTTTTGTTAAAAGCAACAGAAATGGACTAATACAGAAAACTGGTACCAGAGAAGTGGGGTGTTGCTTATAACAAATACTTGAAAATGTGGAACCAGCTTTGGAACTGGGTGTTGTGGAGAGGCTGGAGAAATTTGGAGAAACAATCTAGAAAAAGCCTAGATGCTGGTAGAAGTTTAGAAGACAAGAGAACCAGGGAAGATTTGGAACTTCTTAAATACTGGTTAAATTGTGTTGAGCAGAATGCTGATAGAAATATGGACAGTAAAGGCCATACTGAGGAGATCTCAGATGTAAATTAGAAGTGGGAAATAGAAATGGGAAAAGGCCCTAAAGGCACTGCAGAAGGCTCTGGGGCCAACCCTTCCATTACAGGCCCAGAAGCCTAGGGAGACTGAATGGTCTCAGAGAACAGGCCTGAGGTGCCCTCCATGGGCTCGCTGCCCAGGGCCACCTTGGGATGCTACTCCCCACATCAGTACCCCAGCTGCTTTGGCTGCTCTGGTCATGGCTAAATTGGCCCCTGATGTGACTGGACCCACAGATTTGGAAAATACATGCTGCAAGCCTTTGCAGCATTTATGTGGTATTAGGTCTGCAGGCTTGCAGAATGCCAGAGCTCTGAAGGCTTGAGAGCCTCCACCACAATTTCAAAGGATGTATGGAAAAGCCTGGGGGCCCAGGAAGAGATCTGTCACAGGGGCAGAGTCACTGCATAGAGCCTTCACTAGAGCAATGCCAAGTGCAAATGTGGGGTTGCAGTTGAAGCAGACAAACGCCAATAGTGCCATAGTGCCATGCCTACTGGAACCATGGGAGTGGGACCACCATGGAGACCCCAGGCTTGTGGAGCTACCAGAGTGGAATGCCAGCCTGGGAGAGCTGAAGTTTGGCCTGAGACCAGGAAAGCCATAGCAGCGGAGCTCCCTGAGGACTTGGAGACCCAACCCCCACACCAGCATGTGGAGGACATTGAAAATGGAGTCAAGGTATGTGATTCGCCAGCTGTAAGATTTAGTGCCTGCCCTGCTGGGTTTTGGACTTGTTTAGGACCTGCTACCCCTTTCTTTTGGCCTATTTCTCCCTTTTTGAATGGGAATATGTACCCTATGCTTGTCCCACCATTGTACCTTGACAGTAGATAAGTTGTTTTGATTTCACAGATGGGACTTTGGACATTCTGAGTTGAAATGTTAAGATTTTGGAAATGGAATGAACGTATTTACCTTTGAGAAGGACATGAACTTTGGGGGCCAGGGCAGAATGCTGTAGATTGATTGAACTGTATCCCCTAAAGTTCATATATTAGAAGCTTAATTTCCACTGTAACTGTTGAGGGTGGGGAATCCTATTATGGTCATTGAAAGGTGGGGCCTTGAAGAGGTGATTAGATTGTAGGACCTGCAGTAGTGAATGGATTAATAACGGTGGTCAGGGGTGTGGTTCTGAGGGCTTTAAAAGAAGAGTGCATGAGGAACTCTCTTTCTCTCTACTCTGCCATATTTGCCATGTGATACCCTGAGTCACTGTCACCACCACCAAGACCCTCACCAGACGTGTTCTCTGGACTTTGGACTTCCTAGCCTCCAAAACTGTAAGCAATAAATTTCATTTTCTTTATTAAATACCCAGTTCTTTGTAATTTTGTTATAAGCAACATAAATGGACTAATACACATATATGTACCTTAGCATGTGTAATCAAATGTATTGTTGCTATTATTATTTTGAACCAACTGCTATTGGATCAATGAAGAATAAGAAAAATAAAAGTTTTTATTTTACCTTTGCTTATTCCTTTTCTGATGCTCTTCCTTTATGTAGATCCTAGTTACTGACCTATTTCATTTTCCTTCTCTCTGAAGAACTTCCTTTAACATTTCTTACATGGCAGGTCTACTGGCAAAAATTCTCCAATTTTCTGAGAAAGTCTTTATTTCTCCTTCACTTTTGAAGGATAACTTCGCAGGATACAGAAGTCCAGGTTGGTGTTTTTTCCCTCTCAATCCTTTAAATATTGTCACTCCACTCTCTTCTAGCTTGCATGATTTCGGAGTAGAAGTTGGATTTTATTCTTATATTTTCTCCCATACAGGTGGTTTTTTCCTCTTGCTTTTTTTTCAAGATTTTTTCTTTTTCATAGACTTTCTGCAATTTGAATATGCTATGCTTAGGTATAGGTTAGGTTTTTTGTTAGTTTGTTTTGTTTTGCATTTATCCTGCTTGGTATTCTCTGAGTTTCCTAGATTTGTGGTTTGGTGTCTGACATTAACTTAGGGATATTCTTAGTCATAATCACTTCAAATACTTCTGATCCTTTTTCTTTTCATTCTCCTTCTGGTATTCCTGTTAGTCATATGTTTCACCTATTCTTGTTATTTTGCAGTTACTGGATATTCTGGGAATTCCGTCAGTCTTTTTTTAATCTTTGCTTTTCAGATTTGAAAGTTTCTATTGAGATATCCTCAGACTCAGAGATTCTTTCCTCATCTGTTTTAATTTACTAATAAGCCCATCAAAGGCATTCTTCATTTCTGTTAGGCTTTTGATCTCTAGCATTTCTTTCTGGTTATTTCTTAGAGCTTCCATCTCCCAGCTTGCATTATCCATCCATTCTTGCGTATTGTCTACTTTTCCCATTAGAGCCCTTGGCATATTAATCATAGTTGTTTTAAACTTTCAGTCTGATAATTCCAACATCTCTGCCACATCTGAGTCTGCTTCTGATGTTTGTTCTGTCTCTTCAAACTTTTTTTTTTTTTGCCTTATAGTATGCCTTGTAGTTTTTGTAGGTTTTTTTTTTCTTTCTTTCCTCGATAGCCAGATATTGTAATGTACTGGGTATGGGTAAAAGAAATCTGGGGTTGTGTATTAGTCCGTTTCTGTTGCTTATAACAAAATACCTGGAACTGGGTATTTGTTAGAAAATGAAATTTATTGCTTACAGTTTTGGAGGTTGGGAAGTCCAAAGTCCAGGGAGTATATCTGATGAGGGTCTTCTTTGCTGGTGGCTTTACAGCAATGCAGAGGTCTCACATGATAGAAAATAGTGGAGTAGAAAGAGAGACTATCATGCACTCTCCCTTTAAATCCCTCAGAACCATGCACATGACCACCATTATTAATCCGTTCATTAGGGAATGTTCCTAAGAATCTAGTCACCTCTTCAAGGCCCTACCTTTCAATTACCATAATAGGATTTCCCACCCTCAACAGTTATGGTGGGGGTCAAGCTTCTAATACATAAAACTAGGGGAACAATTCAATTCATATCAGGCTCATTCCCATGGAGATTTCTGCTTGTGGGTTTTTGCTGCAGTAGGTTATGATTTTCTTTCCTTGCCTATCTATCTATCCGATTTTAAGGGCAGTTGTTTGCCCTCTGACTCCACTTCTCTGACAGATGTAAAAAGAGTTGTTGACTTTTCCGTTAGATCAGCTTTTTAGTTGTTGTTAGGAAGAGTGACTAGTTCCAGGCTATTTACATACCAATCTGGAAACTGTAAGTCTGGTTGTTTTTTAAAGTAGTTTAACAATATTTGCTTTTTCACTTGAAGATTTATTCAGTCTATATTTATTATAATTGACAGATATAGTTGGGTTTTATCTCTGTTACTAATCGTCCTCTTTCTTCTCATTTAGTCTCTTTTCTTGATTTCATTCAGATAGACTGAGTAGTCTCAGTAATCTACCTAAGTTTTTCTCTATGCTTTTGATTTTTTTGCTAGGTGTCTGTGTTTGTATTTCTGTGTATTTACTCTGCTTGGAAATCATTTAGATTCTTGATTCTGTACGTTAATAGCTTTCATTAGTTTTGGATAATTTACATCTATTATCTTTTCAAATATTGCTTCCACCCTATTTTCTCATCTTCTCTAACTCAAATTTATGTAAATTAGATTTTCTCACTGTGTCCTTTATGTCTTGTTGTTCATTTCTCTTTACTTCATCCTCTATCGCTATACTTCACTCTGCATGTTTTCTTCTGGCCTGTTTCCAGCTTACTGTTTTTTCTTCTGCTGTGAATAATTGGCTATTAAACCCATCCATTGCACTCTTAATTTCATTGTTGTATTTTTCAGTTCTAGAATTTCTTTTTGTTTTTTTAATTGGCTCTACNTATATTTATTATAATTGACAGATATAGTTGGGTTTTATCTCTGTTACTAATCGTCCTCTTTCTTCTCATTTAGTCTCTTTTCTTGATTTCATTCAGATAGACTGAGTATTCTCAGTAATCTACCCAAGTGTTTCTCTGTGCTTTTGATTTTTTTGCTAGGTGTCTGTGTTTGTATTTCTGTGTATTTACTCTGCTTGGAAATCATTTAGATTCTTGATTCTGTACATTAATAGCTTTCATTAGTTTTGGATAATTTACAACTATTATCTTTTCAAATATTGTTTCCACCCTATTTTCTCATCTTCTCTAACTCAAATTTATGTGAATTAGATTTTCTCACTGTGTCCTTTATGTCTTGTATGTTCATTTCTCTTTACTTCATCCTCTATCCCTATACTTCACTCTGCATGTTTTCTTCTGGCCTGTTTCCAGTTTACTGTTTTTTCTTCCGCTGTGAATAATTGGCTATTAAACCCATCCATTGCATTCCTAATTTCATTGTTGTATTTTTCAGTTCTAGAATTTCTTTTTGTTTTTTTAATTGGCTCTACATTTTTTAAGTTTTCAGTTCTCTAACCAGATCTGCAATTTTGCCTTTTATCTTCTTGAACATAGGCAGCATAGTTATTTTAATGTATTTATCTGATAATTTTAATATCTGGAGCTTCCATAAACTCTATCATTATTATTTTTATTAATTATTGTTCATGTTGTCCTATCTTTTTGTGTGCCCAGCTATCTTGTGTGCCAGACATTGTATTTGAAAAATTGTTTATTGAATATATTTGAGGCCAAGGTGCTATTATATTTTTTTCAGAGAACATTCTGAATTACTTTTGCCAAGCACCTGGAGTCCCTAGCAATACTGGACTCTTTGCATGAGATCTGTGAGAGGCCAGTGAGGGATAATGTATTTCAGGTTCACCCAAAGTTCCAGGATATCATCCTTTGGGTCCCAAACCAATACCTGGGGATTCACCAAGGCCCTGTCTTGGCAAGCCATTTATTCCAACTTTTATCCCTCTGGTTCCTCAAAGCTAACCTAAGTAATGCCCAACCCCTAAACCTATCACCTGCATCTTCTAAGTAAACAAAAATCCCAAGGCAAAAGCTTCGCCTTTCTGGGTTTTCATCTTCTTCCCATTCTTGGCTTTATAAGCTCTTTCATGTTTTCAAACATACCTATTTATATATAATTAACTCACTGTTTTTTTTACTAGTTTTTCTCAGTGAGTGGGTTGGTCTTATTTATCTAGTTCCTCATTACCAGACATTGAAAGTCCACAGATATGAGTTAATTGTCTTAAGCTAGTTTTAGGGGGAAAAAAACATGAAAAAGAAAGACATATTAAAATTCCATTTAAGTACAAAAGTAAAGGTATTTGTGGAAAACATCAGTTTGAATAAATGCCCTAAAACAAATAATTTGCCTTACTCATAGCATATTAAACAGAAACATGATTAATTTTTCCTCACCATAAATAAAATTTTGGTCCACTTTGGGGTTACCACACTCAGATATAGTGGGATACCAAGGATACCAATTCTGGTTTAACTAAACTGATCCTTGTCTGGTCTGGGTTTTAAGGTCTCAGGATCTACTGGCAGTCCTGAATATACTCCCTTCCATTATCCACCCCATCCTCACCCAATTCATATACTGGAACAAAAGTATTCGGGGCATTTTTCTCTTGTTTAGAAAGCACTTAACTGGAGGCATGCTAAAGAAAATCAAGTTATGAGATAACTAAGTTTTCTTCTATGGTTTTGTCTTTCCCACCCTCTGATTAAACCAAAGACCATGTATTGCAGAGTATTTGTCATTCTAATGAGCAAAACACAGCTTATTATCAATACTCTCATTTGATATGGAGACCAACAGTCTTTTATTAGATATAAAAGTGTATTTTTATGTTTTCTCTTTGTGCATATAGCTAATGCACATGGAAGAACAAAAACAACTTACAAGGTAAGGGACAGTTGGCTTTAGGTCTATGTATATTTCAGTGGTTATGCTTAAGGTTTTGGGAATACATTATAGCATACAGCAAGTTCTTATTATGTGCACTGATGAGAACTTAGGATGCTAATAACATTTTTTAAAGGAAAATTACATGCTTGGTAACATCTGGGACAATGTTTCTAACTAGTGCACCCTCTGGATTTAAATCCATATTGGTAATAATCGAAATGATAATGAAAGAGAAAGTATATACAATTTAAATTTAAATTCATTAAATCCGTATTTTGAAATGTACAAAACAACTCCTAGAACCAGTGAGTTGAGCAAGTCACAGGATACAAGATCAAACATGTAAAAGTCAATTATATTTTTATATACGCCAATGAATACATGGAAGTCAAAACAAAAACACAATACTATTTATAATTGCTGAAAAAAATACTTAGGTATAAATATAATAAAACAGGCACTGGACTTGTGTGCTGAAAATGCAAAATGCACATAAAAAATTAAAGATCTTAAAAAATGGAGGGATGTATTCTGTTCATGGATTGGAAGATCAACATAGTAAAGATGTCAGTTCTCTCCAAATTGAACTATGTTTTTTTTTTTTTTTAAAAAACTACATTTTGGCCACTGGTTTTACTTTCCTTTCTTTAAAATCTTTATAGAAGATTACAATAAGTAGTAAATCTATGACTAGTACTTATAATAGACTTATGTTTGCCCTGCCTATTCTGCACAAGTGCATGACAGGGACTCTGAATTGAAATGAAGTATCTGCAAAGCCACCTAGAAGAGGATTGGAGAAAAAGCGAGAATTTGGGCTAGGACGGAGAAGTATTGTGTGCAACCATTTCTGAAAGTGGCATTTTTCTCAAGGTGTTTGTTCTTAAATGATCTTGAGTACACAGGAGTCGGGGCAGCCAGACAGGCATGGAGAGGTGTTTGCAAATGAAGAGCAGAAAGAGAGCCCCTGGGGCAATAAAGAAGAGTGAGGTTAACAGAGAAAGTTGGGAGTGAAGAATATACTCTAAAGACAAGGTGTGGGGCCTGCACTATAAATTTAAAAACCCAAAGAATGCAGAGAGTCAGTACTTGATCAAATTAAAGGGCATTTTAACTTCTTGCCCACCAGGCAGACATAGCTAGTCTCTGTTGTGGTTTTCATGAATCTCTGCATAGCATGTGCCAAGGTGTAAAAGAGCCCCATAGAATCCAGAAATATTTGGCAACAGGTATTTACCATATAAGTCTTAGAGGGAAAATACCCTGTTTCAATAATGTAATTGCTGCCTGATTGTCTTGTCTTTTGTTACCAAGTGAACAAAATATAAATTGGTTTCAAATGTTCTATGGTGTTCTAATAATATTTGCATTACCCCCAAAGGAGTAATTGGATAAAGACAAAAGTGGAAAAATCTTGGGCTTTGGCAACAGGACTGAGTTAGAGTCACAGCCTCACCACTCCACTCAGCAGTGTGAAGACTCTACCTCCCTGAACCTCAGTCTTTTCAGATGGAGACAATGAGAACTTCCAGCCCTACTGTGAGGATTAAACACTATAAATGGACATGTATTGAAAAATCATACTGTACCCCATCAATATGTATCATTATATGTGTCAATTGCAGTGTGAAGACTCTACCTCCCTGAACCTCAGTCTTTTCAGATGGAGACAATGAGAACTTCCAGCCCTACTGTGAGGATTAAACACTATATATGGACATGTATTGAAAAATCATACTGTACCCCATCAATATGTATCATTATATGTGTCAATTAAAAACAATAATAATAAAATAAATCTTAAAAAATCGTATATGGAGAAGCTTTTAGTACAGTGTCTGACACATTGTTGGCATTAAGTACCCTTATTATTACATTATTATTATTTGAAGAATCTTCACTGTAACACTATTCACTATAAAATGTCATTTTGTGTGCTTTGAATATTTCTGGGGCCAATCAACCCAAAGGAGACTAGTTACTGATATACCACAAAGACTGTATGAAGCAGTCTTACTTCATAAGGCTGTATCCTAGAATGGATCCTGAGATAGAGTCATAGGGAGGTCTTATTGTATTTACTTCCCAAAACAAATTACAAATCTGTTGCATTAAGATAATAGTAGAAAAAAATATACTACAGGTACTTTTTTCTCTTAGAAACCCAAATATTGTTTATCCATAGTATGATCATAAAATAATAGATTTGCCCAGAATACTGCACGGAGTAACAGCAAAAGTCATACATACAGCCAGAAACCCAGGTTTTTCCACCTCTAAAAGCTGCCGAACTCGAGTACTGAGTCACTTAGGTGTTCCATGAATTCACTGAGCCACTTAAGTGTTCCATGACATCCCCCAATTTTTATGGGATTAAATTGCATTTTATTATTACAAAACATTGAGATGGAAAGAAGGTAATGAATACCTTGAAAGAAATGACTGTGGTGGTCCTCTCACCCCCAAGTTCAATATTACACTTCTAGGCATTTATCTGTCGATCAGGTAGGGTCCCCTTTTCTTAGCTGAAACCTCAGTTTTTCCTTTTGGGGCCCCTGTTCATTCACTTTGTTATTAAGACTTCCCAAATTCCCATGTGCCTTGGGAACCCAATGACCCCTGGAACATTTGGTCTTACTGAGTCTGTCATGTTCCAATGACAATGGAAACATTTTATGTTATAATTTTAAAAGGAGAACAGCAGGGAAAGTTTAGAAAGAACAAGTTCTCAGGGAAAGTCAGAGAAATCAAATTAGCTGGGAAGATTTAATTTTCACAAAAATATTGCCTTTACCCTGAGTTCTCTCTGAAGTCTGCTCTATAAATGAACTATGTCTGTGGAAGAAAATGCAGACGAATTTGACTACAGAAAAAGCCTGTTATTTTTAAGAGTTAAGGAAAAGAAATCATGACTCCAGCCCTTTTCATAATCATAAATAGTGATTGCCTAGACCCAAAAAACTTTACAATAGAAGAGACCTCAAAGATTATAAAATCCAGTCCCTTCATTTTACCAATGATAAAACTAAAACCCAAAAGTATTACTGTATTTTCTCATGGTCACAAAGATCCTTTGCATCGAGCTGAAGATGAAAAGCCAGGAGTCCTCATCCGTGGACCAGGCTCTTTATGTAATCATAGCAGCCACCTTAGGTCATCACATATTTTCAAAGATGTCTTTTAATAATAATCCCCTGTTGCATGTTCAACAGGAACCTTGTTGGAACTCAAGACATACCACCCCAGAATATGACTGTAGGAGACCAGAATATGCCACCCCAAAATATGCTTCATTGGCATATTTCCAGCTGGTTATTCTGAAATGCTGCAGACATAGGAGTAGCTCTGAAAAGCTGCCCTTTTGTAAAATAAATCTATATCTTTAAAAGAAATCTACATGAGCAAAAGTGCCTGTATCAGGAAGAGGGCTGCTCATAAAGACAACTCTATCACTTGGGAGACTTTGATCTGCACAAGGCAGCCTTTATTTACCATGCATTTCCTCCCCTCACCCTCCCATAACTTGTCTCCACTCCCCAGAAGCCCCAGGCCCCTATTCCTTTCTCTAGCTCAGGATGCTGTAAAAGCTTCAATCATCTGGCCCCTTCTTTGATTTTCATATTTTGTGTGACTCTTATATATGTGCATGCAATTAAATATGTTTTTTCTCCTATTAATCTATCTTACATCAATTTAATTTGTAACCCAGCCAAAGAACCTAGAAGAGCAGAAGAAAGCCATTTTTCCCTCCCCTACAACCTCAAACTTAACACAAGGGGCCTATTGATTATGTTCATCACTATATTCCCAGTGCCTAGACTAGTTCCTGGCACCTTGTAGACCACCTGTCTACCTGAAACATATCACAGAGTGTAAATATTAGGCCTACTCTCACAGGTATATCTGTCTATTGTAGGACTGTAGATCCAACTTGGTCAGAGTAATCCTGCAGCTCATTGCCCTGTGGTGGATTAAAGATGGCCACATATTCTTTGATGGTACTCTCATTGGGAGGTAGACCTAAGTCCCCTTTGGCCCAGAATCTAAGGCTCTGTAGATTCTTTGATCATATCATACAGCAGAAGGGATGCAGTGCCTATTTCCAGGCCCAGTTTTGAGGAACTGGTAACTTCAATCTTTTTGGAACTCTCTTTCCCTGGGTGCTCTGAGCAACTATGTAACGTACCAGCCTGACACCATCATGTTGGAGAAGGCACATGTCAGTGCTTCAGGTGACAGACTCCACTGAAGCCTAGTTTACAAGTGTCCCAGCCAAGGCACTAGATATATGGGTGAAACTGTCTTGTGCTGTCCAGACCAGCCTACCCACCAGCTGAGTACCACCAAGTGACCTCAGTCAATGCCACATGGAGCAGAAAAATTGCCAGCTGACGCTGCCTGAATTCTTGACCTACAAAGCCAAAAGATGTAATAAAATGGTTAAGCCATAATTTTTGGAACAATTTATTAAGTAGTAGTAGATAACCAGAATAAGCCCCAACCAAGAAAAAGAAAAACAAACAAACAAACAAACAAAAACAAAGCCCCCCTTTGTGCCCTTACAGAGGTTCTTAATTAAGAATGCATTTGGCTGAAAATAACAGAAAATCCTATTTAGTAACTTAAACAGCTAACAGAGGACCAGAGCTGGGCAGCCTGGAATTGGTAGGTCTCCTCCAGGCTGCCATCAGGGACCCAGGCTTCTTCCGTCTTCCTCCTCTGTATCCATACAGAACGGCTGCTGTAGCTCCAGCCAGTGTAGCAGTGTTTAAGACAGTAATGAGGCAAGCGCAAAGCAGTGAAGGGACAGAGCCTGTGGGACTGCCAGGCAGACCTGCTACTGAAGTTTTTCTGAAGGTTTCATTCAATGATTTTCCTTTACATTTGATTGTCAAGGTTTGGGTCCCACAAGTCACCTCTAGCTGCAAGGCAGTCTGAACAGACAAGCACTTTTAGCATAGCACATTGTCACCCTTATAGTAACTGGGATTGTATTGGGAAGGAAGAACGTATGTTACATAAGCAATTAGTGTCTGCACAGGAAGTCCTCCTGGCTGGGGCCTCAGACTGAGCGGTGGCTGCTTGCTGCTACAGCTCCTGAATTCCTGCAGAGAGAGGATTCAGAGCATAAATCTCATTGGATGGGTAGGTAGAAGGACTTATCCTAGATTGAACACTCACAGCAGTTTCACTATCTTTTGCTTAAAGTGTGTGTGTGCTCGGGCTGGCTCAGGGAAGCCTATGGAGATTTTTTTTTTTGTAGGGAGCACCTCCCCTCTCCCTGCCAAGCACCCGTTGGAGCTGACACTATCTTTGTGGGCGGTGAAGCACCGACAGTCCTAGCCACTCTAAGGAATGGTTTGAAATTTGCTCTTCACAAATATAAAAGGCCTTAATGACTAGGTCAACCCGTAACAGTCATTTCTGTACATCTTTGCATGACAAATGAACAAAGATGCAAATCCACTTTCAATAGCACCCATATACACAAAAACTCATCACAAAAATGGAGGCTTGTCATGTTTGGAACAAGAGTTTAAAAAAAAGACCTCGTCTGAAATCCAAATACCTCACAAGCACTTGAACGGGTAACACGGCCTGAATGTCAATGAAGCGATGCGGCTCACTCAGCGGCTGAGCAACAAAGAAACACGTCTCAGGACACAGCTGTCAACAATTACACTTGGTGCGGGGAGCTGGCTGACATCCAGCATCTTAACACTCATGGAAATGTGGAGCCTATTGGACCAAAAACCATTCCAGACTCAGACTGCAGGGAAAGACAGTGAGCCCCTGTTTGTCAGGTCAGAGAATGGGATACTGGTCAGCTGGGCATCCCCACCCAGCTCAGAATTAAATGACAGGATATTTTGTTTCTTTGCTTTTGTTTTTATTTTTAAGATTCAGAATGATAGAGAAAGCACTTAACTTAAGACTGATACAAGTTCTAACCTGCTCTTTTCTTGAGGTGAAGTCCAGATGGTATTTCAGGGTCTGGCAGGGCCTCTGTGATTTCATAATGTCAGGGAGAATTTTTTCTAATTTCAACTTACTGGTTATCTATATTTTTGTAAGTAGAAGTTCATTTGACTCTATTATGACTACTTAGCGGGCGAGCCTCCATTCTGGCTGAGGAGTGCTCCTTGGAGAATTATTCCTGTTACCCCAACACACACACACACACACACACACACACACACACACACACGTGGACCTAGCAGACATGTTTGTACTGAGTGGCTCTTTGACCACAGATAGTTGAACGGGGTAGCCCCTGACCAAAGTGACATAATCAGATTCTCTTTCCTGGGAAGATGAGGGTCAGAATTCAGAGAAGCCTGAAGTCTCTACCAGTTTCCTTAAGCAGAGAACATGAGAACTTGGGATCTAGAGAGTGACCATTTTTTACTTTGTGCAAAGAGAAACAAAAAGCCAGATTGGAGAAAAAGTAAAGTGGGAGGTAATCGTACTGAGTGAAAAACAGACTACGAATCACAGAGCTCCAGAAAGAGACCCCCCAAAGTGGCAGCCTGCATTGCCAATAGCCTATAGTTCCTGGTTCCTGCCTCCCATGGGACCCGGACACACTTCCTGCCACCAGCTTCCTTGTGGCTCCCATATGTAGGCACTAAGAGAAAACTTCCCCTTCAAGACACTGAAGGTTCTCTGAAAAATTAACTAACAGGGATTAACACGAAGAAAAGGCATAACAAATTTTATTATTTTATCATACTGGGAGGGAGAAATGCACAGGGGGACTCACAAGAGTAATTTCTCAATTTTCCAGCTGAGTACGGAGCTTATATATCTATCTCCACAGGGAAAGGGGAGATGGGGTGCAGGACTAAGTGATTCTAGCAGGGGTCAGTGGCCTGGAGAACATGCACTGGCCTGGGATAAAGTCTATTTGGCCCACAGAACAGACAATGACTGATAAAGGATTCTCTCTAAAATGCTGAATGGGACTGAAGTAGAAGACAGTGCTCTGTGACAAAAATTAGTCCAGGTGGGTTGACAGACTGCAGGCCTCCTTCCTGTGAAATGAGTCAAGTTAAAACAGGGAAAGGACCAGAGGTAATTGCCTTCTTTGTCACATCCAGACTTTAGGTACATAAGGGAACGGCTTCATCCTGTGCCTTGGCGAGTGACAGAGGATTGAGAGACAGGAGAGGGGGAAGGGAAGGGCAGAGAGACCTCGAGGCTGCTTTTTTGTTCCAGCATGTCAAAGTACCATATTTGGGGGTAACAGCTCTCTGCACACCAGCACATGTATGCTTCTCTTTCGACATCAACTGGTTTGAACAGTTTGGCAGAGGCACCGGTTGCCTCTCCAATCTTCACCCTCACCTTCTTCCTTACTAATCGAAACCCAGTTTATTCAGAGTAGCTAAAAAGACAATTCCCCACCTCTCTCACATTGGGGTGGTTAATGAGAAGTAATTGGGTAGAATTTCTAAGAAGTTTCTTAAAGTGGACAGACTCAGTTAGGAGGCATGCCCATCTGTCATCCCCCTTTCCTTCTTGTTGGTATGGAAAGCAGATGTGATTGCTGGAGTTCCAGCAGCCACCTATGGACACACAGCGACCATGAGGATGGAAGCCAGTGCTAAGGAAGGTGGAGCAGAGAACAGAGGGAGCTCAGTCCCTGATAACAAGGGGAAGCCTTCGTGTGAACCCAGGACCGTCTCCTCCTGTGTTTTTGCTTAAGTGCACAAAAGCAATTTCTGATTTACTTAGGCCACTGTCATTTTGTGTTTCAACTAGTAGCAGCCAAATGAAATTCTAAATGACGTGAGTGGGTGTTAGTTCTTTGTAGCCAATCCTGACGAGAGTGTCACATATTTTATTACAAATTTTACCGAATGTTCCCATGGATGATATGAGCAGCGGCTGCAACACTTACTATATGTATGAAAAACTTCACAGAAGGCCAAAAGGAGATAACATAGAAAATATAGTTTCTGTACCATCTACAGCCTCTTAGTTTGGTGCTGGTGAATGTGACCCAGGAGGGGTTTATTTAGTCTTTGCATTAGTCTGTTTCTGTTGCTTATCACAAAAATATCTGGAACTGGGTAATTTGTAAGAAAATAAAATTTATTGCTTACAGTTTCAGAGGCTGGGAAGTCCCAAGTCCAGGGAACACATCTCGTGAAGTCCTTTGGCATGGTGACAGTGACCCAGAGGTCTCACATGGCAGAATGGCAGAGCAAAGAAAGAGGTCGATCCTCAGGCACTCTCCTTTCAAAGCCGTCAGAATTATGCCCACAACCACCATTAAACCAACCTATTATTCCATTCACTAGGGTGTGGTCCTCACAATCTAATCACCTCTTCGAGGCCCTACCTTTCAGCTGCCATAATAGCATTTCCCACCCTCAACAGTTACAGTGGGAATTAAGCTTCAATCCACTGCAGTCCTCCTCCTCTTCTCTCTTCCACCGGGGCTAGAGTCAAGAGAGAAAGTATTTTCTTCCTGTCTGGAAGGAGGGAGTGCAGACCCACATGGCCAGGCCTAGGTTAGCTCCTTAGGTTACTGCCAACATCTAGGGAAGCAAACTTTTCATCCTAAAGCTACTGACAATAACATATTTATACAGGACTTACAGATTACAAACAACTTTTACTCTACTTCCCCACCTCACTTTGAAAGACCCACCTTAAACCAGACTTGAAAGTCTCAATAAGTGTTCCAACTGTCCCTTCTTCTCCGGAGGACATGAAGGACATATCAGGCTCTGTCAAGGTAGCATCCTCCATTACCACAGTCAGCAATAAACTCTGCTTTGTTTCAGCAACAGATTGTTGTGGTGATATTGTGGGAACCAGCATTCAACAAGATAAAGACTGAAAGGGAATGGGGAAAAATTAAAGCCACTCTCAAATGACAGAATGTTATTTTTCTGTAAGAGACATCTATTTGGGTACAACTGGGAAAAACTAATATTAGATGATTTTATGGAATTCTAAATTTTCTTAAGTGCCATTATGGCATTTGGATGAACGCCCTTATCCTTCTTAGATATGTGCTGAAGAATTGAAGGGTAAAGTGTCATGTCTGCAACTTACTTCCAAACCAAAAAGAATAAAAAATATACAAAAATATTTTCAGGTAAACACGTATAGAGAGAACTCAAATATGGCACAGGTATGTGTATATATAGACACACAGAGATAACGAGAGATAGAAGAAAATGAGAAAAATATGACATGTGCTCATATATGTTCATAGAGACAAAGAGAGAAACAGACATAGATAGAATGCAAATCTGGCAATATATTAACAATTGCTAGAAACTTGGTGGAGTGTATATGTTGTTTGTTGTACTATTTCACCTTTTCCGTAAGTGTGAAAATGTTGAGGGAATTAAGGAGTTGAAGAAATAGGAGGTTGAGGGGGGGAAATTGTCCCCATTCTTCAAATGGAGACCAAATTATTTTGTTATTTATTTTTAGAGGCAAAAAACATAGATCTTTTCTCTGAATAGAGACCAAACAACTTTGTTATTTATTTCTCTAGCCTTTTCTTATGGGTAGAAGCACTTAGAGTTAACCATTGAGGATACAAACTGTCCATTATAATTGCAACTTGAACCAGAAGGCTTTTTATTTATTTTTTTATTTTTTTAATTTTTTAATTTTAATTTTTTTTTTTTTTGTCTTTTTCGTGACCGGTAAGGGGATCACAACCCTTGGTGGGGTGTCGCCCGCACCGCGCTCAGCCAGTGAGCGCACCAGCCAGTCCTATATAGGATCCGAACCTGTGGCGGGAGCACCGCTGCGCTCCCAGTGCCGCACTCTCCTGAGTGCACCACGGGGCTGGCCCATGACTGGTACGTAGTTACACACACTGTGCTCCACACAAAGGGGTGCCATTCACACAGGCAACTTTGTGAAGCTCATCCCAGAGCTGTGCAAGTAGGATGAGTGATTCATCTCAGCTTGGCCTGGACGGTCCCAGTTCTGGCACCGAAAGTCCCATCTCCAAAGTTGGTCACCCTTTGCGCAATGCCGAGAACCTGGCTTCTTTCACGATGGTGAACAATGGCGAGCAGGGCAGTGTCCGTCCTTGGCATGTTACCAACCTTAGTTACAGTGCTGTTCTCTTAGGCGATGGCTCTGCCTCACACAGGACCCACTAGGCCACGCCTCTACATGTCAGCAGGTCTAGCCCAAAGAGTGGCATCACTAGCAGGGACACTTCAGAAACTATGACTTACACTTTGTTGGACACAGACTGAGGCTCCTCAAAGCCTCCAACGTAGGCGCCACAAAAGGCTGACACCACCAGCCCAACCAGTTAAACTTGCTGACACTGCTGCCCTTCTGTGCTGTTTTCCCTCTCAGTACTTATAGAATATTCCATTCTCTCTTCGTCATCTACCTGCCTCCAGCCCTGGCAATCATGTAATAACTATGACTTTGCCAAAGAGCACACCGAGACCTGGAGAAGTTCAGCGGTTTGCCAAGGTCCCAGAGCTTATGAGGGCAGGGGCAGGGTTCGGGACCAGGTGTGTCCCAGTTCCTGCTCCTGACCACTTCATTCCTTTCCAGCTCATCGCATCCTTGAGCAGTACACTCATCCCACTCATTTTGCCCTCCCAGGGACAGTTTGCATTTTTACAGGGATTTATAAAGACAGAAACCCCTGTGGGGCCTCCAGAAATGAATGCAGGACTTGCAGGGGTGACATTTCCAACAGCACAGAGCCATGGAACTCCCCATGCCACTGTCAGGCGGGCATCCCACCCATGGCACAGTGTGAGCATGGCAGAGTGGTTGAGAGCCACACTCTGCAGTGAGGTAGCTTTGGGTTTAAAACCTGGCTCTGCCCCCCAAAGCAACGACCTTGAATATAAGCCATAGCTTCACCATCTGTGAAATGGAGATAATAACAGTCCCTATATGACAAAGCTGTTGTGAATTTAAACAAGATAGATAGTCCACGTGAAGTACTTAGAGAGTGCCTGGACCATTGTAAGAGGATCTTGAGAAAAACACTTTCTAAGATGTTTACAATACTGAGTGGAAATCATGTGTTCTATTTTCTTCCTAAGATAAACTAACACAGTTAATGTGCGTGCGCCTCATTGGAGCCAACTCCACGTGGTTCAAACTAAGAGTAGAGTCATATTTTTACATTCAAATATAAAAAAGTTAGGTTTTCAAAATTCAGTCTTTAGTCGAGTCTTTTGATGGAATTTAAGGGTGATCAAATACAATCCTGAATAATCCTCTAGCATCCCCTTGCCTCTCCTCCCGCTTTTAATGAACCTTAGACTCTCCCTGGCCTCTCGGCTAGCTCGCCCCAAACCCGCCTCCTCCTGCGCGGTCCTGCAGCCGGGTCGCATTCTCTC
The DNA here is from genome assembly GCF_000696425.1 of Galeopterus variegatus. NCBI lineage: Eukaryota > Metazoa > Chordata > Mammalia > Dermoptera > Cynocephalidae > Galeopterus > Galeopterus variegatus. Next base: position 143,744 of record NW_007728985.1, on the reverse strand, counting down.
CAGCTCTGGATTGTGTCAATTTTGACAAATCCTCCCTCCGCCCTCCTCCCCGTGCCCTTCCTGTCCCTCCTTGTCCAGTTCTTTTCAGCTTCGTCCTTCATTGTCCATCCTCTGATTTTACAGCATGAAAGTCTAGGAATTATATAGGTGTATTTGAGAAACACACCGAAGTACATGGGAGTGAAATAACATGATGTTTGGGATCTGCTTTTTAAAACTCCAGAAAAAAAAAAAGAAAAAGAAAAACGGGTAAATAAAAATATATAGCAAAATCTTGACAATTGTTAAATCTGGGTGATAAGAAGGTGAGTGGTTTTTGTTTTTAATAATTATTCTTTCTTCTTTTGTAGAAAATTTTCACAATAAAAAAGAATTAAGTCTTGGAACCAGTGTTGCAGAAAGACTCTCTGCAAAGTGGGAGGGGAGGAAAGGGGGACGCAGGAGGGAGAAATTGGTTGGGCTGGTTCCACGTCCTCTTCAGGAATCTGGCAGAGGGAGGACACTGGTGACCATTCCAACTCAACCCATCTTACCTGAAGGGTCTGGACAATCTCCCCAAATTATTACTTGTGGCTATCCCTGGGGAGCCAGTTGGAGTAAAGGACAGAAGCTCTGATTTTTAATTTTGTACTCTAATGTAATATTTGATTTTTTTTTTCTTTTTTTTTTACAGTGCAACTAAGAGAAAAGCCTTCATTGTGCCCTGAAATCTACCTCCTTGTAGCTTCTACACCCTTGGTCAAGTCCATCTTCAACCAAGAGCTCTGCAAATAATCAAAGATTATCATGGAACCCCACGTTGAATGAGAAGCATTTAATGGACACTTGAGGCCCAGGGATCTTGCTT
>NW_007728985.1:139729-142007 GCF_000696425.1 Galeopterus variegatus | reverse complement strand
ATGGAACCCCACGTTGAATGAGAAGCATTTAATGGACACTTGAGGCCCAGGGATCTTGCTTTTAAGTGCTCCCGATCAACATGTTCTTTTTATGTTGTACACGTTCATTAAATGCTTTAATGTAATCATTGTCCTTCTCAGGAAATATTTCTCTAGCTTGGTTTTCACCCTTTTAAAATGGGATTCCAAAAATTGAATATAACACTTTATATCAGTGGTTCTCAAGTGGGGGGTGATTTTGCCTCCCAGAGGACATTTGGCAATGTCTGGAGACACTTTTGATAGTCATGACTTCACGGGGTTTGGGGGGTAAATTCTCACAGTAGAAGCTAATACTGGCTGCTGGTGGGTAGACTCAGGGATGCTGCTAAACATCCTGGAAGGCACAGGACAGCCCTACAACAGAGAATTATCTGTAAAGTGCCAATAGTGTCAGGGTTGAGAAACTCTGCTTTATATTAATCTGTGTCCCTGATACCACCAAGGTCTGGGGTTTGATCCCTGTACTTGCCAGCTTAAAAAAAAAAATAGATATATACACACACATACATACATATATAAAAATCTGTGTCTAGGGTTCAGTAAAACCACTGTATTTTAAGATCAGGACACTTTCTAAAAGGCAATTCATTTTGCTATCCATTTTCATGATTCTATTATAGTCTTGCTTCACATCAAACCTGATGTTGAACAAAACCTTCATCTGCAAGGAATGATCCTGTGCTTTCCTCTGCTATGCTATACATACGCCATGAATAATTGTACCCAAATAATCCTTCCTTTGCTTTGTTAAATTCCACATTGTTGATTTTATTCAGTGGAAATTGTTTTCCACATAGGATATAAGTTGTCCCTCTGTGCTTTGAAGCCATAAATAGCTAGATTAACAACTTTATGATAACTTTGTTAAAATTATTGACCANTTTGAAGCCATAAATAGCTAGATTAACAACTTTATGATAACTTTGTTAAAATTATTGACCAAAAAAGGTCCAAAGTTGTGCGTTTTGTGGCACATCAAAAATTACCCTCAGTGGCTGGACACAGACATGAATCGCTCAACTGTAAGTGCTGTGTTAGCCAGAATTGACTTAGGAAAATTGTCATCCAAGTGATGGCACCATCTCACTGGCAATGGTACCTGCTATAGACTGAATTGTGCCCCTCCAAAATTCATATGTCAAACCCCTAACTCCCAATGTGATGATATTTGGAGGTGTGGCCTTTGGGAGGTAAGTAGGTTTGGATGAGGTCATGAGGGTGGGGCCCTCATGATGGGATTAGTGTTCTTATAAGAAGAGACCAGAGAGCTTGCTTCCTCTTTCTCACTGCTGTAGGAGGTCACAGGGAGAAGGTGATCATTTGCAAATCAGGAAGTGGGCCCTTACCAAGAATTGAATCTGCTGGCACCTTGATCTTGGACTTCCCAGCCTCCAGAAGAGTGAGAAACGAATGTCTGTTGTTTAATCTATCCCGCCTAACTGAGATTCAAGTGCTATTAATATTTTGCATCTTAGCTAAGCTGACTATGACAGTATCCAATCATTTGGCACTCTGTAACTCTGGAAGAATTTTACTATTTCTATATTGTGTGTAGATCTGATAACTCTATCAAAAGGTACAACCAAAACAAACAAACAAACAACAAAAAAAAAAGGTGCAACCTAAGATCTCTTCGCAGGGCATTTCTTACTCACAACTTTCAGGAAAGGTGCTCTCCATGGCTGCCTTCTCTGTTAGTAATATCTCATTGAATCCATGATGTTATAAATTATAAGACACACCATTATTTTATATACCATGAAAGAAAGATGCTGCCCAGTGTCATCATATTAAAAGATACATCCCAATTTTAAAGATGTTGAAATGTTTAGAAATGTGTATTTTGAAACTGAGGAACATAGTGTCCCCAAGTACAGGGTGCGGATCCAGGAGGGAGATAGAACCGAGCATTTGCGGGCTGTCGTATTGGTCCTAATGCTGAAACTCCCAATCTTACTCTGGTTCACGTTTAGAAAGCTGCTCTTTCTTCCATGGGGCTAGTAAGAGCAGAGATCACTTTGATGTCCCCATCAAAAGATTGTTGCTGAACAATGAACGTACTGTCCAAAGAAGCTTCACCAAGGTACTTGTCTTGCTTTCCAGGCAAAAAGATACTATGAAAAGTGTCTGTGCCTGACCAGTGAATTTAATGAAATTGGGCCCTTCCTGTTCCTGGCTTAAAGCAGAAATGTTCCCTTGTAAGAGGCTACAAAGGAACAGGTCTGGAAATAAGGGG
>NW_007728985.1:135651-139137 GCF_000696425.1 Galeopterus variegatus | reverse complement strand
TGAAACTCCCAATCTTACTCTGGTTCACGTTTAGAAAGCTGCTCTTTCTTCCATGGGGCTAGTAAGAGCAGAGATCACTTTGATGTCCCCATCAAAAGATTGTTGCTGAACAATGAACGCCCTGCCCAAAGAAGCTTCACCACGGGACTTGGCTTGCTTTCCAGGAACCAAGATACTATGAAAAGTGTCTGTGCCTGACCAGTGAATTTAATGAAATTGGGCCCTTCCTGTTCCTGGCTTAAAGCAGAAATGTTCCCTTGTAAGAGGCTACAAAGGAACAGGTCTGGAAATAAGGGGGAAGAGGTAATTCGTAATGAATGGGAACCAGCACGGAGCTCAAACACATTGCACACTTTCCAGAACGAGTCCACACCAGGACGTGAGTTCTGAAGCAGCATTATTCCCCGATTCCCGTAGGCAGGAACTCACACTAAAATCCAGAATCCGAATTAACAGGAGATCAGAGGCTGTGTGTCCTGGGGTGAAGCACTGTCCAGGAATGAATGCATTCTGGTGCTGCGGGGAGCAGCGAGGTTTCCTGCTCCGGTTTTCTCTAACAGGGTGTTAAAAACCAATTCACGATTGGGACGCCCTGCGCGCCGAGGGAGCCTCTGGGCTTGCTGGCGAGCTGCTCTACTGTCAGCCTCCCTGCAGGGGCCAGCGGGGAGCTGGGACTCCCGGGAGGAAAACCCTGCCGGGGTTGGCAGGGAAGCAGGTAACCTTTGAGTATTTCTCCTCCAGAGCCTCTCACAAAAGGATCCAGTCGGTGCTGTTTTGAGGGGCCCAAGCTGAACCCACGGACCTTCCTTCCCCGGTCTGCAGGTCCCCTCAGGTGGGGTGGGCAAGGTCCTCCCACCTGCAGCACGTGGGGGCGGTGTCGCCTCGACCTTTGCTGTGCGGCACTGGCCCCCTCCCGGCGCCGACCGCTCCTCGGCGGGGAGCGCGCTGCACTTCGCCAGTTCACCGCTGGGGGCAGCGGAAGAAATGAGTATAAGGCCAGCCCGTGAACTACCCGTGTGACCTTGTCACCAGCGACTCCGGCAGACGCAGGAGTCGGTGCAAAGGCGGTTTCCTCCTGCTTCCAGAGCTCGGATGTGCCCGTCCGAGTCGCACAGCTTTGCCTCTACACATGTCCCCGCCGGGAGGCTGCCCACGGTGCAGGGCAAGGGTGCACTGCCCTGGTTTGTCTCCTTGCCAGCGCAGTTAGGGATTTTTAAAATTTCAATATTGTTATCTTGCCAAACAAGCAAAAAGGCTTATAGCGGAAGCATTTTCAGTGTTTAACAATGTATGTTTTCTCAAGATAACAACCCCAAAAGACAAATCCAGGAAAGCATTCTGGGCAGGGGTGGAGGCATCACAAAGTATTAGTAGCACTTGACAAAGTAATATTAGCACCGTCCCCTGGGGGTCATTTTGGAAATTTGGAGGGGAACTTTGCATTTTACCATGACAGGGAAGGGGGCTCCTGGCCTCTAGTGGATGGGCTCCTAGCCAAAACAATTTTTCTGCTTCCCGAGTGACCTGTGAAAGTCACAGTGGAAAATCACGCAAATGATACTTGATTATAGTTATATGTACATAAAACCCAACTTGAGCAAAAAATATTTTTTTGCAGGGTTTTAATATACACTGCCATTTTGGGAATGCAACTAGCAAAAAAAGAAAAAGAAAGAGAGAGAGAGAGGAGAGAGAGAGAGAGAGAGAAGAAAGAAAAAAGGAAGGAAGGAAGGAAGGAAGGAAGGAAGGAAAAGAAAGAAATGGACAGAAGACTGTACCTTGTTTTGTACAGAATTTTACCAGGAGTCATTAGCTGTTTTGAAAAATCACATACAGCATTTGAGATCCTGGGTCAATCTGCATTTGTACATATGACATTCACAGTGGTTTTATGTAAAGGTGCAAACATCTGACTCCTTCATGTTTCTAGTGTGATTGAGCATGGGCACTTGTTGAAATGTGTATGGTCTCCTTCAGAAATGACTTTCCTTTTACTTCTTATAATTAGGACACTACATTGATATTTTAAAATGATGTGTATAAGTAGATTGTTATTTATGAACTTTACCAGAGGTCTTGTAGGGAAAATAGAATAACTTAGTCATGCTCGTTTGGCTCAGGTCTGGTTGGAGGTCAGCAGCACATTTCTTTGTAAACAAGTTGTGTGTGGGTGGAGTTAGTGCACATGTGCACCAATGTATCTTTTTAGTTTGCTGCTAATTGTGTGTTCTTCAGTTTGTGAAGCAGGCTGGCTGGCAGAGCTAGAGTCTAAAAACAGAGCATGTTTACTCTGCTGGCAGCTGCTCAGTTTTTCTTTGGACTTTGCTGGTAGCAGTTGAGTTTCTGAGTTTTTCCTTTGGATTGCCCAGCTCTCAGACCTGTGTGTGCTGAATAAAGACTATTCCTTTTTCAACCAAGACTCCAAGGACATTTTTACCAGTTACCTAGCTCATAGACCTGTGTGTGAAGGGTTTGTGAATGGGCTCGAGGGGTCTGTGAGCTCCAGACCCAGCCCTAGCTCTACAAAGGTCTTCAAAAAGTTCACAGAAAAATAGAATTAAAAGATAATAGACATCTTTCCATGAACTTTTTGAAGTACCCTCATATTTTGAGATGCAAAAAGGGATAATATCACTTTTCTATTGCTGCATTACAAATTACCACAAACTTGGTAGCTTGAAACCACACAAAGTCGTTACCCCCAGTTCCCATGGGCAGGAGTTCAGCTGGGTCCTCTGCCTAGAATGTCTCAGGGCTAAAATCAAGGTGTTTGCTGCCTGTATCCTTATTTGGAGGGTCAACTGGGAAAAAATCTGCTTCCAAGCTCATTCAGGTTGTTGGCAAAATTCAGCTCCCTACAGTTGTAGGACTGAGGTCCCTGTTTCTCACTGGCTGTCAGTCACAGGTGGCTCTCAGCATCTAAGGCTGCCCTCAGGCCTCTGCCAGGTGGCTTCTTCCGTAGGTCCTCTCACAATGTGGCGGTCTGTTTTGTCCCAGCCAGAGGACAGCATCTAGTTCTCACCTTCTTCTAAAGGTCAGGCCTACTCAAGATACTCTCTTTTCTTATTAACTCACAGTCCATTGATTAGTAACCTAATCATGGGAGTCATACGTTATCATATTCACTGGCCCTGCCCACACTCGGGAGGCTGGGGGGGACTGTACCAGGCAGCAGTCCTACATGGGGCAGGGTAGGAATCTTAGGGACCTTCTTAGAATTCTGCCTGCCACACGCTGTGAACAAGTATCTATTATAAAAAGGGGGCACTGGGTTTATAGGACTGAGGAACATCGCATGCCATGAAAGGGAGTTTTTTAATGTATATTTATCTTATTTAAGCCTCAAAATCACCTCTTGAGGTAGATATTAATTTTTTATAGACCTTTCCCACAGCCAGTGTGAATTACTGCTTAGGCAGACTTAAAAAATGCTTAGGGCACCAGCACAGCAGAAGCATCAAAAAAAAAAAAAAAAAAAAAAAAAAA
>NW_007728985.1:132875-134651 GCF_000696425.1 Galeopterus variegatus | reverse complement strand
AGGGCACCAGCACAGCAGAAGCATAAAAAAAAAAAAAAAAGCTAAGCTTCAATAAACTCATCTGGAATTTAGAAAGTCTAAAGATTTAGGGGGAATAAAGCTATGATAATGCTACTGTGCATGAGTTTTTTGTTTTAATAGTTTAGTGACCTTAATTTTTAACTTAAAAATAATTTTATTGCATATAGCCTCTAAACTAATCCACCCCGCTTCCACCTTTCTATTTTACAGCTAATATTTATCAAGCACTTATTATGTGCCTGGCACTATTTAAAGAACTTTACACAAAATAATTTGTCTAAGCCTAATAAAATCCCAGTGAGGTGAGTAGTATTGTCGCATTTTATAGGTGAGGAGAACAGAGCAACTGGGCTCTGTAACTTGCCCAAAGTCACACAGACTCAAAGCAGGCCTCTGTCCCTTCTGCCCTGCCAGTCCAGGGTCCACGCTTTTATACATTTCACTCTAATGCCTGCTGGGGAGAAAAACCAAGACTGCAGGAGGTTTGTAGGTTTGTCTAAGGTGTCACTACTTGCCCATGGTCACCTTCCTAGTAGATGGCCCACAAGACTCAACCTCTGGCCCCTCCACCTCCAGAGCCTGTGCTCACATACCCGTCCTTTGGAGCTTTCTTTCTTTTCATTATTGAATTTTTTTTTATCATGACCAAAAATATATGACATACATTTTGCCACTTTAACCATTTTGAGGTGTATATTCAATGACATCATCTACTTTCACAATGTTGTACAGCTGTCACCACTATCCATTTCCAAAATCTTGTATCAACCCAAACAGCAATGCTGTACCCTTTGAGCAATAACTACTTATTCCCACCTCCCCCAGCCCAATAACTTCTATCCTGCTTTCTGTCTCTGTGAATTTGCCTATTCTAGATATTTCATGTAGGCAGAATCATAGGATATTTGTTCTTTTGTGGTTGACTTATTCCACTTGGTATAATGTTTTCCAAGTTCACCCACGTTGTAGCATGTATCAGAACTTCGTTCCTTTTCATAGCTGAATAATATTCTATTGCTTAGTGTACCACATTGTGTTGATCCATTCCTCTGGTGGCGACACTTGGGTTGTTTCTCTCTTTGGCTATTGTAAATAATGCTGCAATGAACATTGGTATACAAGTATCTGTTTGAGTTCTTGTTTTCAGTTCTTTAGGGTATATACCTAGGCATGGAATTGCTGGGTCATATGGTACTTTGGCTTTTTAAGGAGTTGCCAAACTGTTTNTTTTTTTTTAATTATAGCTATCCTAGTAGGTGTGAAATGGTATGTCACTGTGGTTTTGATTTGCATTTCCTAAATAACTAATGATATTGAGTAACTTTTCATGTGGTTTTTGGTTATATGTATATCTTTGGAGAAATGTCTCTTTAAGTCCTTTTCTCATTTTTTGATTGGGTTGTTTGTCATTTTGTTGTTGAATTGTAAGAGTTCTTTATATTTTCTGAGGATTTCTTGACTGATAACTTCTAATCTTCAGCCACACAGACAGTTTTGAAGATCCAGGTGGAGACAAATGTGCCTTTAATAGGAGTCATGAAGCTGGATGCAGAAGAGGATTGGAGATGAGGAGAGAACCGAAAGGTCATCTACCACTCTCTGCCACCTCCCCCTGCCCTAGACCACTCTCTGCCACCTCCCCCTGCCCTATAGCACTTTCTGCCACCTCCCCCTGCCCTATAGCACTCTCTGCTACCTCCCCCTGCCCTAGACCACTCTCTACCACCTCCTCCTGCCCTAGACCACTCTCTACCA
>NW_007728985.1:128002-132097 GCF_000696425.1 Galeopterus variegatus | reverse complement strand
CCCGTGCCCTAGACCACTCTCTACCACCTCCTCCTGCCCTAGACCACTCTCTACCACCTCCCCATGCCCTAGACCACTCTCTGCCGCCTCCCCCTGCCCTAGACCACTCTCTACCACCTCCCCGTGCCCTAGTCTCCCCGTGCCCTAGTCTACTCTCTACCACCTCCTCCTGCCCTAGACCACTCTCTGCCGCCTCCCCCTGCCCTAAAGCCAGCAGCCCTCTTCCATTAAAGAAAAATCTGCATTCTGCTTCTGGATGCTTGTGACTTTCTTCCACAGAAGCTCTGTTAACCTACCTGGCACAGGGATGAAGCCCCCTCCCCCATCCACGTTCCACTGCCCTTCACCCCCAGCCAGAGCTGCAGCAGAGTGGCAGGGATTAGAGGGAGGAGGGGTATGCTGGTGGGAGAAGACCAGAGGACCTGCAACAGGGGAGATCGCTTCCTCTCAGAGATCTCTTCCCCTGGGAGATCCAGGGGCGAGGCGGGGAACCCTGCAAGGAGGACACAAGCTTATGGTAGAAACAAATGGGGGTGGAGGACGGGGTATGTGAGAGGGGAGATCGCTTCCTCTCAGAGATCTCTTCCCCTGGGAGATCCAGGGGCGAGGCGGGGAAGCCTGCAAGGAGGACACAAGCTTATGGTAGAAACAAATGGGGATGGAGGACGGGGTATGTGACGGGTAGAGTAAGAAAAAATCATGAAAGGGTGATGGGGGAATATCAGAAAGGGGCAGGCAGCTGGCGCCAGAGCAGGGGAGAGAAAGGCTTCCCGAAAGCCCACCTGCTGAGAAGAGAGCTGCAGACCTCCATGTTTTAATGAGCAATGCTTGCAGTTTGCCCCAGGCTTTCTCTCCTACTCCTCTCCTCTCTGGTTTGTGGTCAGCAACAAGCAATCCAACTTCCTTAATTGTTTATCAAGCTACAGATGGGGAGCAAAGATGAGAACACAAACACTTATTTGTACCACAAGTAAGCCAGGACGCCAGATCCTAATTCTCATGGCTGGCACAGCAGGGACAGCAGGGACAGCCGTGGCAGCAAGAGGGAAGTGCAACCATGTCCAGGCGGCACCTGCTTTGCGGAAGAGAAGCAGGACTGACAGCGGCTGTGCTGATCTAAGTTTAGCTACTTGTGTGATCTCTGCCAAGACTCAGGGCGTGGGGTGGGGGCCGGGCAGGATTCTACAGTTCCTTCCAGGGGCCTCTTCTTTCCTTAAAGCTCACCGTAACTCAAGGAGGGGAACCCCAATTTCAACACAGTTGCTGGCTTTTTTGCAGTCTTTTCCAAACAGCTGGGGTGCAGTTGACCATGTGGCATTATAGATAGGCTACCCCGGTGAGCAGGAAAATGAAATCTCAGCCCAAATCCTCCTGCCTGCAGCAGCCTGCAGCCAAGAGGTGCCATGATAAAAGACAAAAATGGGCTATAGCCCAATAGTGTACGATCTGGGGTAAGGGAACGGTGCTTCTGACCAGCATTGGTACCCAACAGCCTCTCCACTAAGTGGCAAAGAGAGGCAACGTAGGAAACGCTGAAAAGAGAACCAGTGCTGGTGAGGAAGGGTTCAGGTTTCCGTAAGGAAATCAGATGTGCTTTCAGGAAAAGAGCTCCAGAGTGATGGTGAAGTTGCAGGAAATAAGCATAATCTTTTTACTGATGTCCCCATTCACACAACCACCTGGGGATGCTTCTGTGGTAATGTTACAGGTGTACAGAATAATATTGAGAAGACTATTTTAAACGTATTTAAATGCCAGCCACTTTTCTAAGTACTTTCCTGTATTCTCTGACTTTACTATACAATTTACTGCCCTGTTAGGAAACTGAGGCATGGAGAGGTTCCATCACTCCTTCTGGCAGGAGAAGTAGCTGAACTGGAGAGGCTCAGGATGGAGAAACAGGATTCAGCTACTGGAAAGAGGTGACCAGCCCCAGAGTGAGGCAGGATCAGGAGGAGGTCAGCAGGAAGCCACGGGAGGGAGGATGCAGATGGGTGGCACAGTGCTTCTGACTCAGCCAGTTCTTTTGGGCCACCCATGTGCTAATTGGCCTCTGAGAGGACTGCAGCAGGCCAGAGTTCTAGGCAAGAGGTCAAAAAGAAAGAAACTCTGTGCCTATTTTCCATTGGCTCCCCAGCGCCTAACATGCAAGCAGGCATACGTTAGGCCTCAGTGTATACACTTATTTAATGAAGGAGTGAATGAATGAATACGAAGAAGATGCTAACAAGAATCAAATAATGCTCCTTTCCTAGAGGGGTGGAGAAACCAGGTCATAATCTACAAAAGACCTCATAGAAAGAGAGCAAATATAGGTGCTTGGGGGTGCGTGGTGGGCAGCTTCTATAATGGCTAGCAATGATCCCCACCTCTGGCCCTTGTGAAATCTCTTCCCTTTGAGTGTGGGCTGGACTTGTGGACCTATTTCTAAGAGATACCAAGGCTGAGTAATGGGATATCACTACCAAGATTAGGGTACAAATCTAATGGCTTCCACCTGGGGGAATTTTTCCTTTCTCCCGCTTGCTCACGCCGAGGGAGTGGCTGCCATGTGGTCAGCCGCTCTATGGGAAGACTCATGTGGCAAGGAACCGAGGGAAGCCTCCAGCCAAAAGCCAGCCAGGAACCAAGTCCTCAGTCCAACAGCCCACAAGAACTAAATCCTGCCAGCAGCCATGTGTGTGAGCTCGGAGGGTGGTCCTCCCTCTACCGAGTCTTCATATGACAGTGCAGCCCCTGCCTACAGCTGGACTGCAGCCTCTTGAAAGATCTTAAGCCAGAGGCACCCAGATGGGCCACGCTTGATTCCTGGCCCACAGAAACTATGATCTAATAACTATTTTTTATTTTAAGATGCTAAATTTTGAGGTAATTTGTTATACCGTATTGAGGCAGGGTTACAAACAAATGAGAGGTACAAAGCTACAACTGATTAAGCTTAAACAAAGCCCACTCATGAAGCCAATTACATGCTGACTCAGCTGGGCATTAAACTAGTGCTTCTGGACTTCAGTAGAATTCTCCATCTATGGAAAAAAGAGGAATAGGTATAAAGACAGGAAGAGGCATGTTATTTCATCATGAAAACTAAACCCAGATGAGTGTCATTCCTTTAAAAGTGATCACCTAGGGGCTGGCCTGTTAGCTCAGTTGGTTACAGCACAGTGTTATAATACCACGGTCAAGGGTTTGGAGCCCCATACTGGCCAGTTGCCAAAAAAAAAAGTCATCTTGGGTGAGTGTACACTTATTCTAATAACACCATGGTTCCAACCACATCTGGAACAACTCTTGGATATTCCACTTTGAATAGCAAAGAGGTTATTGATCACATCTCAATAGTAACAGATACCCCAAAATAAAAGTCCTAAGACACCTACTTCCTGAGGCTGTGGTTAACCTCAGTGAGCTCCGAGAGTGCTCGGCCCAAGTGCAAGGTCAGCTGAAGGCATCTGATACCGGTGGAGCTCTGGCTCGAGGTGCCTTCTGCCTCTCTCCCAGAGAAGTTCATTGTGCGGTGTGTGCATGGAGAAGACTCCTTGGGCCCTAAATAGAAGAGAAGCAGCTTCCCAGCCAGTGGATTGCAGCACAGTGGATACTCCAAATAGGTTCCTGGTATAATCCACAACCCTGATTTCCTAAGGTCTCCCGGTGGCCTGAGAGCCTGGGCATGATGTCACGGCTGGTGTTGGTTGCTTCGCAGGAGTGAGCTGAGGGCAGTCAAGGAGATGCCACCATCCTGAACAGCTTTATCAGCTGTAGGAGGCTGCATTGCCTGTCTTATTGGGGGATCAAGGCAGCTACCAAAGGAGTCTGGCTCCAGGGACCCAAGATCGATGGATGTGATCAATGTGATCGGTGTGATCGATGGAGAGTGAGGTGGTGAGAAGTCCTGGCAGGGTTCCTGTCCTTCACAGCTCCCCAATCTCTCTTCCTTTCCCTGGAATATTTCTGGTTATTTGCTGCAAGGTAAGCACTCTAATGATGAATGTACCTTCTGCCAGTCAGAGCCCCTTATTTTGAAATACTTGTTCTGGAAACATTGCATTGGACTAAAAACCCATTCCCATTATCACAAGAAATACCAACATTCCC
>NW_007728985.1:125888-127669 GCF_000696425.1 Galeopterus variegatus | reverse complement strand
ATGAATGTACCTTCTGCCAGTCAGAGCCCCTTATTTTGAAATACTTGTTCTGGAAACATTGCATTGGACTAAAAACCCATTCCCATTATCACAAGAAATACCAACATTCCCTTTGTCAGTGAAACAAGAGGAAGAACAGTTTGGTTCTCTTCTGTTATAATTTCAAACGCTGTAAATTTTTGCATGGTTGTAAAACTGGTCTTAAAAATGTTATCACCTTCTGAGGCAAAGTCAATGATGGTAACTATCAAAACTTTGAAGAATTCATCATTAAAAAGTCATGAGGAAATATTGCAAGGAGTTGTTTTAAGCACAAAACCTACTACAAAAAAAATGTTATGTTAATGGAAGCACACTCAAGCTTCTCACTAAAAATGTTAAAAGATTTTATTTGGAAGTTTTATACAAATTCAATACTCACCAGTATGTAAGGAAAATGTAATTTTTCATCAACCCCCACATAGATGCTTCCAAATGCCCTCCAGTTTTTTGTTCTAGTTTTTAATAAAAATATTAGCCCTTCCTATGTATTTGTGACATGCAAAAGATTGGGAAGCATTGGACAGGGACAAGCCCCACTTCTGCAGGGTGCAGAACACTTCAGACCAGCTTTGGTGGATGTGGACAGTGAGCAGAGACTGGCCCCAGGCTTATTGCACCACTGCAGCTGCGTGGGCACCAGGGCGAGATGCGGGGGCAGTCAACAGAGACAGCCAGAGCATCAACCTCTCTGCCTTTAGAGAGCTCCAGCCCCTCACGCCAAGGCCGGGTGCTGTTTGTTGGTACCATAGCCTCTAATGGAGGTAGTGAGTCGTCATCCTCTGAGGGTGAGTTAATTTCCAGAAAAGCTTTGCTTTACTCGTGGCTAAACTCAAATGAATAAAACACATTTCAATATTGCTAATAACATTTGGAATTCTAAAGAGGCATGACATAAATGGATTTTGTTTGTGTATGTGTTTTTCCTAAATGGACTCAGAGGGCAATTTCTTAAGTCAAATGCTTTGGGTATGCCTGTAACAATCATGTTGTCCCTGTGGCTTGCAGGAAGAGTGTCAATTAGATATAAGAGGTCTGAGATGTTTAATTAAAATCATTCTCGTTGCTTTATAGCTGTACTTCCTAAGATATACAAAACAAATTCTATAAATAGAAGGTTCCAAGAGGCAACTAAAATAGTTTTACTACTGTTTCTAATGAAGTTCTAACAATTACATTATAGTTCATTAATGGCATCAGTCATTTAGGGGGTCTATCTTCATAAAGGAGTGGAAATATCTTAGCAGCTTCAATCAAGAATCATTGCAAAACACCGACACTGCCTGCAATTAATTCATTTCCAGTAGAGTTTCAGGCTAAAAGTAGTGTGCTCAACAGGGCAATTAAAATTTATAAGATAAAGAGTGAAGAAAAGGAGACAGTAGAAGTGAGTGCAGACGCGGCCGGTGGGGCAGCGCCTGTCACATAGCAAATCCCAGCGACGACACTGACTGTCCCCAGAACTCCAGAGCAACTGCGGCGCTTTTCCATCGTTTTGCTCACTGCTTGCTTTATTTTTCCCGTTTGTTTTAAATATATGTTTATTCACTCAACTAAGAAAATAGTGTCTGATTGTTCCCTCAAAAATCAGAATAGTACAAAGTAAAAGATGAAAGTCCCCCGCCCACTTATTTTTAGATTAAATACGATTGATTAAAACGTTACCGCGCCCTGCTCGCGCTGCCTCTCTGGTTTCCTCGGGCTCTGTCCTGTCCCGGAGGCCTCCCGCCCTCGCCCGGGCT
>NW_007728985.1:114594-124644 GCF_000696425.1 Galeopterus variegatus | reverse complement strand
CTCCCTCTTGCGGCTCCCGCCGTCGTCGCGCGCCCGCTGAGCTGCCGCGACAGTCCTGGCCCTGGCAGGACTCGGTGGTCGAGGGGCCGCCTCTAGCTCCAAGGCGTTCCCAGACAGCGGTGAGGTCTCCTCACAAATGTCAGGGCTCCTCTGAGCTCTGTCCTTCGTTAGATTTCTCAGGTTCTCCTGTGTGCGAGGGCTTCCAAGAAGCATCAAAGGAGTACAGCCTGCAGGGTCAGGGGGTGTGTGTGCGCCTGTGTGACACAAAGACACAGAGAGTCAGAAAGTGTGTGTGTGACACAGAGAGACAAGACAGAGAGAGTGTGTGTGAGAGAGACGGAGCGAGAATATGTGTGTGTGAGCATGTGTGAGAGAGTGTGTCTGAGACCGTGCGTGTGAGAGAGTGTGAGTGTGTGTGTGACAGTGCGTGAGAGAGTGTGCGTGTGTCTGCAAGTGTGTGCTGGGTGCGAGTGTACCCGGGAGGAGACGAGGAAAGGCGAGTTGACAGAGGTGCTGCTCGGCTTCCCAAGTCTTCTGGAGAGAGTGTGCGTGTGTCTGCAAGTGTGTGCTGGGTGCGAGTGTAGCCGGGAGGAGACGAGGAAAGGCGAGTTGACAGAGGTGCTGCTCGGCTTCCCAAGTCTTCTGGGGGTTACAATTCTTCTGCTCAGCAGGTACTAAGCAGTCAGAATATGCAGCACTGGGGATGCCAGAAAGAAGCAGGTGTGTTCCTGCCACCGAGGTGCCCTTTTACTGCGAATGGGAGACACGGCTTATAGGAAACGCTGGTCTAGGGATAGCACTGAATGGCAGATCTGAGACTGAGCAGCTCCTCCACCGCTTCCCACCTTGTGACCAGCTAGCCACTTAATCTCCTGCGTCCCAATTTTCCCATCTGTAAAATGAAGACGAAAATGCCCACCCTCGTCTGTCTTCTGGGTTGTTTGCGGGTCAGTTGAACTCATCTATGTGGAAGTGCTCTGAAAACCCTGTGCAAATGCAAGCCAGTTGTTAGTACTTTCGGTGTGATTTGGGGAGGGGAAGCCTAAAAACCTGTGTATCTCAAAATAACTTCCCTCCAGCCTGTGCCTGACATTCTCACCCAAGGGGTCTTCTTAACTTCTTAATAAGGCATTGTTGCCTGGAGGGTACAGCATTAATCCTCAGGAGGAAGTTTATGGGATTAGTCCATCCGTGGGCCACTACTCCTGGCATCCCAGTGGGAAAGTCTCATGCAGGGACTGGCATGGTGACACCCCACATGGCAGGGTAGTGCACTTGCTCTCCAGCTGAAACTGTGGTTCCTGAACACTGTGCTCACCCAGTGGCTCCAGTACCAGGATCACACAGCTTCTGCCATGTCTCTTTTTCCCCAAGAGACTTTCCAAGCACCCTCCCATTTGGCTAGGTCTGCTCTGGATTTTTTTTGGGGGGACACTGCTGCTGCCACCGTGGTGGGGTGACCCTTAGCTCAGTTCTGTGGTTATAGCAGAGGCTGACAATGCACTCACCTCTAAATATCAGTGTGAACCCATGATTTTCCTCTGCCAAGAGCTGTTTTGGGCTGCCAGCAAGTTAATTCCCCCAGAGGCAGCCCTCAAGCAATGACGGATGTGGTGCAGGTGGATAAATACAACTTCCTCGTTCTTCAAGGCAGGGGAACTCAAGAATGTTCAAGAGTGTCTCCCAGTTTCCCAGGGTCTCACGAGGTCTTCTGCTTGATAACATGCCCTTCATAGGCTCCGTACCCTCCTCTGTCTCCACCAGTGCCCTCTGGGGTTGCCTCACAAATAACTGCGTTCTTGTACTCAATCCTTGTGTCAGGGCTGATTCAGGGAGAATCCAGCCTAAGACAGCTAGTGCTGGAAGTGGTCCTGGGAAGCAGACCCTTGGGAACAGATTCTAGAATTGGGTCACTCACCAGCCTAATGGGAACAAGACCCCACTGTTGGTCTTAGGTGGAGTTCTGAAAGATTCTGTAAGATTCTCCTCTTACCTATTGCAGGTAGCTTCTGCACGATTCTCATCTGCAGTGAGCTGAGACAGAGTCTGCTGGAAGGAGATCCGTCGGCTATGCAGTAGCTCTGGCTCTTCAGAGATGTGGTAGCAGAGGACTGTAGAGTTGGTTAGTTGTTGTTAACTACAATTGAAGCCCTGAAAGAAGAAAATGACAGGCTCAGGTCAGCCAACCATCAACTTATGAGCACAGTGTGAAAGCTAGAAGGCTTCCATAGCAGCATTTAAAAAACCTTCACCTCCTGCAGCTGGAAAGAAGATTTTGAAGAAAACCAGGTCTAGGTCCTGATTTTCAGCATGCCAGAGTAAGGAAGGCAGCTGAATTCACAGCCCTGGCATGTCTCCCACCGGGAAGTGAAGGCCCTGATGAGAAAGGAGTGGGACCCTGATACCCAGGATGGAGAACATTGAAACCCAACATTCCCAAGAACCTCTTAGCTGGCAGAAATAGTCCCCTCACTCTGGCTAGAGGAGAGCAGCCCTCACTTACCTGCAGATTAGTCCAGGCTTCCTCCGAACCAGGTGCCTTGCTAGATGATGTTTGCTGTCCTGAAGATCTGCTCCTGCTGCTCCTCTTTGCTGCTGGACCAATAATTCTGGTCACATCTCAGTAAGGATTGGGTGGGGAAGTAGTGTCCCTCCTATGACAGGAAAGGGATCATTCACCAAAAACAGCCACAGGACCTGGCCAATAAGTACTGGCAGGAACTGGGAGAATATGCATGGGAATGGATCTTGAGAGTGTCAAGTCAGGGTTGGCAGGGACACAAAATAAGGCTGGATAAGGAAGAGCTTATTGATATGGAGGCATGTTGCATAACTCAGGATTAACATCCTGGTGAGGGCACAGAGGACATTCTCTTTACTAAAATAATAAAGAATTCACTAATTAGGGGGACACCAGCACCCCTGAGAAGCTCTCAGAGGACAAGGTTGACTATAGGACACGCTGCTTTAGAACTGAGCTCCATAGTCAATGGTGATGATTCCATAGTCAATGGAATACCAGAGCCAAGTGGAGGCACTGAACCAAGGTGGAAGTCATTGTCATGAAATGGGAAGCAAGGCATAAAGACAACCTGGGGGTCTTGACCTGCAGGGGCCCCTGGTGATGAATGATAGACTGTGGTGGCGCTTAGCAGTGAGTTTGTGGGCAGGCGGTGGGGGTATTGCTTGATCTATATAACCAAACAGAGAAAGTGAGCAGAAGTCTGGTATGAGCTGCTGCAGTGAAAAATTGCATCCCTCCCCCAGTTTCTAGATGTGATTCAGTTCTAAGATCCAGAGCGCATTGATTGAGGGGGAGGCCAGGTCTTTTTGAGGAAGGATCCTGCAACATACCACACCAAATACATGCAGAGCTCTTCCCCCAATACTTCCTAAAGTTTCCCTTAGGCATTTATATGGGTAATTCTACACTGGGGTAAGAAGAATACCTACATCTGTCAAGAGCTGTTAGATATAGGATCTGAGTTGGCACCGAAGATAGTGAACCCAAAACACCACCATGGCCTGCTGTTAGAGGAGAACATACAGAACCTGTATAAATGGAGCATGTGATAAATGGCCCTTGTTAGTCTCAGAATGAGCCCAATGGACTCATGGACCTTCCTGCGGTCATTCCCCCAGTCCGACGGTATGCTGGTATACCAGCTCTCCAAAAAGAAAGAAAAGGGGAAGAGGGGGGAAAGGGAAGAAAAAAGTCCTGATTTGTATCTTTAGCATTTGCTGATTTTTATGATATTACCATGTCCAATTTCAGGCCACCAACATGAAGTCATTGAACACAAAGCAGGGAAAAGATGCCTGAGTGTACAAAGAGGACGGGTACATTGACCAGCTAGCAGAAGTCACTGGGAAGTTTGTTAGAAATGCAGAATCTCAGGTTCATAACAGACTTATTGCATCAGAATGTGCATTTTAACAAGATCCCAGGTGATTCACGTGTGTATTAGAGAACGATAAACAGGGCTCCAGAACTACCTAGAGACCCCCAGCACAAGGAGCCTCCAGTTTCTTAGGCCTGAAGATTCTGCACCACAAAACACTCCTATTTTAAAATAAATGAGCCTGTGACTTTCTCCGACGTGGTCATCACTATCCCCATCCTCCTCCTCCTCATTGTCACCATGGTCACCCTCGTGAAGCCTCCATTAGATATCCACTTACTGATGGGGCATTTTAAAATAACAAACAGCACATACTGAGCTGACGATGCCTTGCCCTAGCTGAGCCCATTTTGACAGAATTTTTCCAAAGCAGTCAGGATTTTCTCAGGTCTGGTTTCCTCCTCTGACAGGGTTCTACAACTTATTTGCGTTCACGTACAGTTTTCAATCACCTTCCCTTGCAAATCCCCACTTTCCCCAACTCCATGCTTCACTCTCCTTCTCACCTGCCCAACAAGAGCCTGGTCCTGCCCTCCCCGGCCCCTCCACCTCTGTCCACTTGCTCTAACTTTTCTGCTATTGTCAGAACAGCCAAAGACAACAATGCTTCAACTGGCAAGAAACAGTCTTCACACTCTCAGGATTTCCTATTATGTGGTGCGCTGCCTTTTCCAGAAACACAATTGCATCTAAAAATAGAAACTGCTTGGATTTACCTTCATCTCAACATAATAACTCCATGGCCCTTGCCACTGGCCTTGAACGAGGGCCAAACACTTTGAAACACAGAGACTCTCTATCAATGGAGGTGAAGGAAGCTGCTTCTCAGGGACTTCCACGTGAGGCTAGAGAGCTGTTGACTTATTCCCCAGTCTTTTGTTATTTTGTTTGATTTTGCCAGTAAAGCTTGTGTAGGAGGAAGGAAAGAGAGGAAGAGAGGGGGCCATGGACCAAGAGGAAGGAATGGAGGGGGCTCAGGAAGATCACGAGGTGGGAGTGATAACCGTGGGGTGGAAGGATGACTCAAGAGAAGAGGAAAAGTGGCAGGTGAGTTGTTGGAGGAGGAAAGGTGAAATGGAAAAGGGAGAGAGGAAAAGGGAAATTTCGTGATTTTCAGCAGTCTCCGCACAGCTGGAATGATAGGGACTTCACAGCTGGCTCATGGAGAATGAAGAAAGCCGGTTGTAACGTCAATGCCAGGTTTGCCAGTTGTTTATTTCCTTCTTCGCAGTCCCCTGGGTGGCATCACTGCCTCTGGGAAGAGAAATTCTCACCTTGGTCCTCATTCCCTTCTGCATAGGGGGAGGGTAAGGGTGTGGACGGTAGAAAACAGCATCTTCAAAATTAGAGAGGATTTAGGTGTCAGTGCCATCAGTCTGAGACCAGAGAAAGTTAAATTGTTTGGAGCTGAATGCAGTTAAGAGGCATTTGGCTACTGTTAGAGAAGAAATGCCAGCCTGGAAATAAAGACCTGGATTGGATATTGGAGGAGGTGATCCTGAAAGAGAGATTGGAGGTTATCAATGGTGAGGCTAGAAGGAAACAAAGTAAAGAACATTTTTAATGACCTAAAAATTGAGAAGAAAATGAAGAACTGCTGAGAAGCCAGGAGGCATGTGAGTTTGAAGTTACCTGAAGAGAAACAAGCAACAGCATTCAGATGAAGCAGCCTTAGGAGCTAACCGCAGCTCTTCCCATCTCCAGAGGGGTTACCAAGAAGTACTCACTTCACCATTCTAAGACTGTTTCCCCATCTATAAAACCCAGACAATGGCATCCATTTCATCAGGTGTTTGTGAGGATTACATGCGATATGAATGAAAGCTGCACCTCCTCTGTTCAGGAAAGTCATAGACAAAGTTCAGGAGGGAGTAAAAAATAGCTTTGACCTGAAGTCAGGCATCGGACCAGAGAGAAAAGGTGATGCAAGAGGCCACAAGTAGAGGTCAGATCAGACCTGCACTTAAAGATAAGGTAAGTGTGGGCCAGCCCAGTGGTGCACTGCTACAGTGCGCCGCTTGGAAGCACAGTGGCGCTCCCGCCGAGGGTTCGGATCCCACATACAGACCGGTTCCCGCTCACTGGCTGAGCGAGGGGCGGGCGCGGCACCGAGGGTTGCGATCCCGTTGCCGGTCCCGGTTTGGTACGGGTGCAACACTGAGGGTTGCGGTCCGTTGCCGGACATGAAAAAAGACAAAAAGGAAAAAAAAAAAGATAAGGTAAGTGAGAAAAAAATACTGGGACTCTAAGGATCAAAACTAGGTTAAAAAAAAAAAAGGAAAATGGTGGCAGTGGGGTAAGGTAAGTGAGAAAAAAAGACTGGGACTCTAAGGATCAAAACTAGGTTAAAAAAAAAAAAGGAAAATGGTGGCAGTGGGGTAAGAGCTAAGTTTCTGTACACACTGTGCCTTGGGGTAACCAAAGAGGGGATGTGGGAATTTCTCTCTCTAGAAGCATTCCAGCTAATCTATTAAGAAGGATAGAATTAGAATATCACCATTTTGCAATCCCTAATGAAATAATGGACCTAGCCATGATTATTATGCAAGATATCAATGTATTGCCTCTCAGCCCCAAATCCATCCTTCAGTACCTGCTCTGTGGTAATGGACTGGACTGGAGACATTCCTCCTTTACAATGAGCACAATGCCAGGCTTTGTCAGTAGGGGGTGCTGGTGGACATTGCAGAAGGAAGGGGGCTTTTCTAGGTTTGGGAATATTGAACTTTGTTTTCTCTGGCTCCTGCTTACATGGCCTGTCAACAGTACATGTGTGGGTCATCCAGCAGGGTGCTTTGCCCCGGCCACATGCCTAGACTGCACAGTCCCTCAGTGACCTCAGAGCTCCAGTTGGGACTAGTGACCACTTTGCCTCAGTCCTGTGATGTGGACACTGTGCACTCCAGGCCACATGACCACAGTGGAGCCCCGACTCCTTCTGGGCACTGCCCTCCACTGTCAGCTGGCCTGTGTCCCAGGACTTTGTTTGCCACAGCCGTCCCCACGTGAACACTGCACGCCAGGCCCTCCACCCATTGCTTGCACGAGGCCTCAGTGAACCTAACTGTTGTCTCATGTGCCAAAAGTTTGTGTTCTCCAACAAAGTCAGAACCTCCGCCTTGGAAAGGAGCCCCTCTTCCTGGTTTATTTTTCCTTGAGTACTCTTTCTCAGATATAGGATACCCTTTAGATCTTCATTTATATCTTCATAGCTAATCTCCTATCTTATTTTAATAATCCTTTATATCAAAATGCCGGTATTTGAATTACCGTGTGGCTTCTGTTTCCTAAGTGGACCCAGAACGACACATCGTGACTGGCTGCCAAACTCACAAACAGACAGCCAGAATGATGTGGCCTTGTTGGAAATACACAACACAACCTATCAAGTATTCTTGTTAAACCCTCAACCCTGAATCTGATCAAGGCTTAGATCTAACTACAGGTATGCAAGAAATACATGGGACAAAGGAACAAATTCAATGATACCATCAGATGTAATCAGCAAAATCCATACTATGGGAAATGCCATATGAAAAATAACTGGATTTCTTCACCAGATGAGAGAAAGAATGTATAAGTGAAAAGAGACTTGAAAGGCATATTAACCAATTAAAATTATGGGCCTTATTTGGGTCCTGATTCAAACAAGTTGTTAAAAAAAAGACTTACAGGTAATGGAGGAAATTTAAACACTGGCTGGATATTTGATGATATTAAGGTAATGATTTTTAAAAATGTAAGAGCTAATGGAGGAAATATGAATACTGGATATTGATGATATTAAGAGAATTTATCTTTCTTTTTTATATGTGATAATTTTGCAGATAGAAGTGAATGGGAGAATATATTAGGTGTGAGTATATATTGAAACTAGGTGATGAATACATGGGTTCACTTACAAAAAATTTTTTAACACTTCTAAAAATTGATAAGAAAAAAGGCAACCTAACTGAAAAATGACCAAAGGATATAAATGCTCATAGGTAATCCATAAAAGAAATATACATGACAAAAAACACATGTGAAAGTGCTCAACCTAGCTAATAATGAAGAAAATGCAAATATAAAAAACATTGAAAGATCCGTGAGAATATGGGGAGAAAGGTATTCCCACTGGTACTACCATATTGACAGACAATTTGGCAGAATTTTTCAAAATGTAAAATGTGCATTTCCATAAACCCAGCAGTCTTGCCTTGAGATATCTATTTTAGAGAAATTGTCAAATATGTGGATAAAATATGTGGAGTTTATTGTAGCATTTTTTGCAATAGCAAAACTCTAAAGGAAATACCCATCAAAGGAGAACTGGTTAATGAAAAGAAGTAAACAAAACATGGTGTATCCACACAATGGATCCTCTGCGGAAGTTAAAAAGAAAGACTGTATGAGCCAACGTGGTAAACTACGCCAAGACGTATTGTTCAGTGAAAAAAGCACATTACAGAGTGATGTGTTACTTTTGATCCCATTTATGTAAAAATAAAAGTAAACTGAAACACCCAGAATAAGCCCCCCTAAAAAATGAGATATTTGTAAATGTTTACATATATACATGACTTCCTCTCTATATACATACACATACACTATATAATTCTGCTTTGTTGATTTTTCATGAGAATATATTCACAGTTCTTGTATAATTTACTTTTCTTTTATATTGTGTTTACTGAATTTGACAACAAATAAGTCATTGGGGATCTGAGCAAGAGCAGTTTCCCAGGCATGGGGGAGCCAGCTGCAGTGGGCTGGGGGCATCCTCAGAGGACACCCCAGTGCCAGTGCCTGCCCCAGCCAGCCCACCATGCTAATGTAGGTAACCAGCCAAGTTTTAAGATATAGAAAGCTAAATATGTTTTTCCTGTTTAAGGGGGTTTCCTCAAATGTGTCTTGTCATAGGATTTAGGGGCCAGGTCTTAGAGAGGAGCTGGTCCAATTGCTGATTTTAAGGATGGGAAAGCTAAGATCCAGAAAAACTAAAGGAGTTGCCCAAGGCTTCCAGACTATTTGGCATTTTTAAAAGCCCTCTTGCTAAGTATCAAGAGGGGCAGCTAGGATAGTATGCACAGGAAACCTCTGAAAGTTTGGGAAGTAGGAGGAAGTAACTAGGGAATTATGTGTTCAGGACAAGAATCCAGATTAGAATTCCTGCAAAGTTGCTGACAGCCGTGTATGAATGACTGGCATCCTGCGATAAATCACCACCTGGATCAGAAGAATGAATCATCCCAGACTTTCTTCTTTGTAAGACAGCACATTTTTCTCTGGCCTTCCCTGTTTTATATCAGAGGATTGTTTCCACTGGGGTCACCGGGCTGAAAGACCCACTAAATTTGGCCTCATTCCTGTCTTGGCAGGCTGCCATGGCCAGGGTGATGGAGGACTGTTTACACGTGTCAGATCCCAGGAATATTTTCTTTGTTCTGTCTGATAAAGCCCAGAGTCAGACAGGCAGAGTGGTAAAAGAGCACTGGACAAAGAGTCAGCCAGCCTGGGGCCTGGTCTTGGTTTCATCATGAACACAGCTGTTGGTGCTTGAGCCAGTTATTTAAGGTTTTCTGAACATGCAAAGTAAATGGGTTGGCCATGATTTACCCAGCTCTTGTGTTTTGGGATGAAAGTAGCTTTTGGCCTGAGTACCTGTTCTCTCAAGCAGAGTAAGAAAGCAGTGCAGGGCTGGAGCTGTGACTGGCTAGAACCAAAGACAGATACAAAGGAAGAAAAAGGTCGATGCTGACATGACTACTCCATCCAGGAAGAGCAAGTAGGTTCATCCTCAGAGCCAACTGCTGTAGCGGCTGCCTGGAGTACTGTATTGAGAAGGATCTGAGCTAGAGCTGACCTCAGGGAAGACAGTTCTGTGATGTATTAATGATGTCTGCCACAGGTGAGGAGGAGAGGTAGAACTGGGTGAGGTTACACCAGGTTTTTGCTATCCCTGAACCCAGATACAGTGTTTATCTTCCTAAGATCATAAACACATAAACTCAATGCAAAGTCGGAAAATGTATGTGATGAAATCTCTTTAGAAAGAAAATTTCAGGGGCTGGCCCGGTGGCACACTGGATAAGTGCGCCACTTGGAAAGCATGGTGGCGCTCCCGCCCGAGGGTTCGGATCCCACATACAGACCGGTTCCCGCTCAC
>NW_007728985.1:111171-114253 GCF_000696425.1 Galeopterus variegatus | reverse complement strand
GAGGGTTGCAATCCGTTGCCGGACATGGAAAAAGACAAAAGACAAAAAAAAAAAAAAGAAAGAAAGAAAATTTCAGGAAGCTGGCTCATTTGGGACATAATTAACAAAGAAGAAAGCAGGGAATCAGGAAGTGTGGATTCTGTTCTTTCAACTACCACTAAATAATGATCTTGGACAAGTCAACAATATGTTGGAATCCCTATGTTGGGCTCTATTATGGCCTGACATGTGATTTTTAAAAAGGTATTGAGGGGTCTTTGCAAGTGAGGGTGGCATATACAGGCCCTTGTGGTCCTGTAGCCACAGAAAGTGTTTTTCATGGGTAATTTATCCAAGGTTTGTCTTGTTTTAATTAATGCTGTAATTGTACATAATTTTTAAAACATAAAGTGAATTAGATATTTTCCACGGTGATATATTAAAATGACAGGGAAAAAGTGATCAAAAGAAAATTTCCTGTATTCCTATCACTCAGATTCAACATTTGACATCTTGTATTTTCTTGATATGAAGAGAATTTGATGTAAATGTTTTCCTTAATAAATAGTAGATTTAGAGGGGAGAAGGTGGAGAGGAACGGGTAAAGGGGCATGAAAATCAAGTACAATGTATTTTGAGAAGTAAAATAAAATAAAATAAAAATAAATAAATAAATAAATAGTAGATTTACGTTTTTTACTGTTATTATTTATTTATCGCTCACATTTAGGAAAGTAAATCACAAACCAGGAGAACTGAGATAACAGGTTAAAAATTCATGAGAAGGCAGGAGCACCCTGGAGTCCTAGGCAGGTGCTGTGGGCAGCCCCGCTGCGTGGCATAAGTCAGGAACATGCCCAGGGTCCTAGGAAGAGCAACGGACAGCCCCAACCACCCAGCAGAGGGCAAGAGCATGCCAGAAACACCAGTTCTGTGCAGTTGGTCCACACAGCCACTGCTGCCACAAGGGCAGTAGCCACCACAATAGCAGCCACAGTCACTGTACAGGCAGCCTGCTGCTCACTTGACTGCTTTGACACCAGGAGAGTCACCAGTAGAGATACTCTCCTCAAAGCCCACTCAAGAGTAATAGAAGAAGCAACTGCCCTACCAGAAGACCAGACATCAACACAGAGATACTAGAAATATGAAAAACCAAGAAAATATTACACCAACAAAGGAATACAGTAATTCTCAAGGACCAGGCCCCATTGAGCAGAAAACCCTTGAAATGACTGAAAAGGAATTCTGAGCAGCAATCTTAAGGAAACTCAATGAGATATGAAAAGACTCAGTTAAACAATAGAATGAAACAAGAAAAAATATCCAGGATATGAAGAAGGTAATTTACAAAAAGATTAATACCTTCAAAAAGAATGTAGCAGAACTCATGGAACTGAAGGATTCATTCAATGAAATAAAAAACACAACTGAGAGCTAAAACAGCAGGCTAGAGCAAGCAGAAGAAAGAACTTCTGACTTCAAAGATAGCTTTTTTGAAATAACCCAGGCAGATGAAAAAAAGGAAAAAAGAATTTTAAAAAATGACGAAAATCTGAGAGCTAGCAGACAATCTTAAGCACACAAACATCTGAATAATGAATGTTCCAGAATGTGGGGAGAAAGGAAAAGGTATTGAAAATCTGTTTAATGAAATAATAAAGGAAGACCTGCCAGGTATAGGGAATGACATGGACCTTCAATTCCAGGAGGCTCAAAGATCCCCAAACAGATCAAATCCCTAAAGAGCCTCCCTGAGACACATTATAACCAGCTGTCAAAACTCAAAGACAGAGAATTCTAAAAGCAATAAGAGAAAAACATCAAGTAACCTGTAAGGAAGCCCCTATCAGACTAACAGTAGACTTCTCAACAGAAATGCTATAAGCCAGAAGAAAATGGAATGATATATTCAAAATACTAAAAGAAAAAACTGCCAGCCAAGAATACTATATCCAGGAAGAATATTCTTCAGAAATGAAAGAGAAATAGTGTATTTCCCAGACAAACAAAAACTATGAGAGTTCACCACCACACTACCAGCTCTACAAGAAATCCTCAAGAGAGACCTGCATCTGGAATCTGAAAAACAATAATCACTACCATGAATATACAAGAAAGAACAAAACCCACTGACAAAACAAAAATGCAAATGAGGAAGAGAAAAAAACTAATCTTACCACCTCAAAAAACCAACAAACATCAAAGACAAACAAAAGGGGAAGAAAAGAATGAAAGATATTTAAAACATCCAAATGAAAATTGATAAAATGCCAAGAGTAAGACAATACCTTTCAGTAACAACCCTAAATGTAAATGGATTAAACTCCCCTTTCAAAAGACACAAACTTGACAACCAAGCTACCAATAGAGCATACTGCCCAGGGTCCTTAGACATGGGCCATGGGCCACCTTGCAGGCAGGCAATAGAGCACACCACGGAGGGTCCTGAGGCAGGGGGTCATGGGCCACCAGCCCCCACCTACAACCAGACAAGCAATGGAGCATGCCCAGGGTTCTGAGGAAGGGGCTACAGGCTGCCACCCCTGTCCACAAGAACATCTTAGAATACATTTATTAGTCACATATGTTTCTTTGGGGTGTGTGACTTGTCTGCTCAGGTCCTTCACCAAATTACTGTTGAGATTTGTCTAATTCATTTTTAAGAGTTCTTTATGCATTAAAAAAAAAATGTTCCACCCTTAGGGAAACATAACAGATAAAACACTCATCTATGGGATATATTAACCATTTACTACAGAATATCATCCAAGCTCAATTCCCTATTACACCAGCTCACCAGAAAGTAACACAGCCTACCCATTTAACTTTGCCCTTCACAGTGTTTCATTTACAAAACTTCAATTTAATATTATGCCCATGAAAGCTGCATATTTTAACCTAGAGACAGCACAAGGCACATATCTTTGGTTTCCATAGCAATTCCCTCACAAAACATTACATCTGAATCTTTTCCCAAGGACCAATATATGTAATAGTCACCAGTACAACAAATGCAGTTGTTTAATATGCTAGTACAAATAATATCATTATGTTGCTTTGCATCTCTTTTTTACAAGTCCCATGGCAAATTATTGTCAAA